>NC_071092.1:24763970-25063970 GCF_027358695.1 Spea bombifrons | reverse complement strand
GGAAATATATATGCATATATTTGAGGTTGTTGGCTCCTCATCGGTCTGGTTGCAGCTTGCTGTCCAGGGGTTAATTGGGAGGAGGTTTAATTGCACCTCCCCTGACACATTAAAAAGGTTTTGGTATCAGTAGAAACTGCTTTGTGTGCCCACTATGTAGGAGGTCAGAGTAGGTTCTCACCCTATTGAGAGTGTGCCTTGACATGGCGGGTGCGCTTAATTATGCTTTGACCAACTGTCACGGTCACAGCCACTTACCGGGTTCAGCGCTGCGTCGTCGGTCTCCTCCTCCTTCCCCGTGGTTGGATCTAAGGGCATGCCCTCTCACAGAACTTTATTGTTCCTGCACAGGGAATGGCGGGAACATGCTTAGGTGACGTCCCACCCTGAGAGGCAGGGCATACCCGAGCGGCAAGTTTAAAACCAAGCACAGAGCTTTGCTCAGTGCTCAGTTATTGTGCCTACTATTCGTATCTCTTGAGTTCTTCTGTGATTATCCTTACTGTGTACCATACCCGGCTTTCCTTGACTCCACCATTGTCTTGCTCCTTGCCCTTTGCACCTAGACGGATCCTGCATTATTGTGTACGGACCTTGGCTATCCTTTGGACTTTGCGTAATTGTGTCTTCCCGTGTATTGACCTTTAGCTTGTCCTCTCAACTACGCTTTTTGGGACTGATCTACTAAATACCTCACCTGGTTACCGTATTTGCTCGATTATAAGACGAGGTTTTTTCCAGAGCAAATGCTCTGAAAACTACCCCTCGTCTTATAATCGAGGTCGTCTTCTAATCAGACCTCATTCTGCTTACCGGGCTTTGATCGCGAGCAGCGTCTCTGCTATTAGCAGCAGGAAACAGGAAGCTAGCACAGTCCTCATAACTCTACCTCCCCCCTCCTTCCTCTGGGGGCGGGGCCAGAGAAGTTGCTCGCACAGCCGGGCCCCTGCAGAAGTCTGCGAGTGGGAGATCTGCAGTTCAGGTAAGGGGGTGGGGGGGTTTGAGCGTGTGTGTGTATGTGTGATTAATGGAATGAATGAGTATTTAAAGGTTTGTGAATGAGTGTGTGATAGCATGGATGTGTAAGGGGGGTGGGGGTGGTAGCATGGCATAGGGAGGCTGTAATCACACTTCTAACATCCCCAGGTTCCAGCATGTACTGGCTGCCTTGGCTTGATAGGAGTGTGATTGCTGTTAGCAGTATATATATATATATATATATATATATATATATCTCCAGAAATGCATTTTAACCCCCTATATGCCACTCAGCCCCATGATATGCCCTTTAACCCCCTATATGCCAGAGTGGCATATAGGGGTATAAGGCATATCATGGGGCAGAGGGGCATATAGGGGGTTAAAAGGCATATCATGGGGCACAGTGGCATATAGGAGGGTATAAGACATTTCTGGAGGCAGAGTGGCATATAGAGGGTTAAAAGGCACATCACGGGGCAGAGTGGCAAATAGGGGGGTATAAGGCATTTCTGGGGGCAGAGTGGCAAGCCTGGGGGCAGATGTGCATAACTGGGGGGCAGGTTGGCAAATAAAAGGAAATAAAAAATATATTTTTCTCAATCATAGCTTTTATTAAATATGAAAATTATTTTACATGAATTAATATTTACTAGTAAAACTTTTTTCCTATAGGGTAGTCTTATATTCAGGCTTTTTGTTTTTTTCCTAAATTAATATTTTGATTTTGGGGGGTCGTCTTATAATCAGGGTCGTCTTATAATCGAGCAAATACGGTATTATCCTGCATACTGTTCTCCGCTCCCAACCTGTCGCTCCTGACAGATCCTGACACCAATTGATATAACCAAACCCTCTCATTTATATTATGTTTATATATTTGTTGCCAACTTTATTATGATGAGAAGCGCAGACAGAATAAAACAAAACAAAAAGCTTAGAATTTTTATCCAAAATTTGTGGGTCTTTTCAATACAGATTGTTAACTGTTTCATAGCTTGTAGTTCTTCAATGATGTTCTTGTCATCCCAATGATCCAGCTTGGTCCCTAGAATGATAGGGATACCAGGACTCCCTTTTTTCATCCACCGTTACAAAAAATGATATTTGTGAAAAGGTATTTAAGAGATAAAACTTCAACTATAGTTCCCTTTAAAAAATTACTTGCTTCCGAGATATCACTACTCAGATACCCCACCATAACTTTTGGTATGTGCTTTTCTTGTTCTTCTCCAAGCCTCAAGTATTAAGCTAGTATCACAACCTCATGCTGACAAAAATCTGTCCATGAGTGGTGATCTGGCTACTGCACCTCTTTCCTGAGCTTTGTCTAAAGGTTGGTAATACATTGGATGCTTGCTGTCAAGGAATTCATGTATAAAGTGGATATAGAGGCCAAAAGTGATCATTGTTACCTTTATATGCATATGCCTACACAGAATACCTTGTGGCCTTGTGAGGAAAAAAAAGCCTTCTGGCTCATGTGGTTGATGTAGATTAGTGTTTAATAATGCTTCCCTCAGAGATATCAATAAATGGAACTCTTTAGCAGACAAAATTGGTGTATATGGCACCTATTATGTGGTGGACCAAACATTTAATTGTCATAGCTAACACTTTATTTTCTTTTGTGGTTCTTGAAGATGCAGAGATATGATAACATATATGTTGCTACCAGGGACTGTAAAATCAGCCCAGATGGGAATAAGATTGAGAAATGTGTCACGGGGCACACATCTCCTGCTGTCTCTAGACACCAGGGGCTTCTTTGAACCCTCCCTTTTGCTCCAGACATGTATGACAACTGGTTGTTTGCTTTTGATGGGCTCCACATGGTAAAGGCATGCAGTCGGTTGTTTTTGATTTGTCTTGAATGTATTGTGGCCTATCTCCATCTCTTTCAGCCATCAAAGAATTTTGCATAATTATATTTTAAAAAAAGCAGCTGCTGTATCTCAGCTTTTTGTACAAGTAACTTAGTACAGATTTTAGCACGAGTAAAATGGCAGAAAGGTGTCTGCTGCCAGACACCAAAAAACACTTTGCTACATGATGAGACTTAAGGAAATAATGCCTGTTGCACAATTGTCACAGATACAATCTCACGATGCTACCATGGTATCAAACATCCTCTATTTATACCCAGTTCTAGTGAACATCTGTTCTCGGTCTTCCTAAAGACTTGCCATTTACTATTTTAAGCTGTGTTTAGTTTCATATGACCGCCTACCTTGAGGTCCAACTTTTAACTACATTCTGACAAATATCCTCCTTAAATATCTTGTCTTTTTGCAACACTTAATACTATAATATGATTATGAAATCAAATACCGTATTTGCTCGATTATAAGACAAATATTAATTAAGAAAAAAAGAAAAAGCCTGAATGTAAGACTACCCTATGGGAAAAAGTGTCACTAGTAAATATTTAATAAAAAACTAAGATTGAAAATGTCTTGTTTTATTTCCTTTTATTTGCCAACCTGCCCTCCAGTTATGCCACCCTGCCTCACTGATATGCCACTTTGCCCCCCAGATATGCCTAATACCTCCCTATATGCCACTCTGCCCCCCAGACTTGTACCCCTGCTGCGTTGCGGGGGATCTGGATCTTAGTCTTATAGTCAGACCTCAATTTGAGGTTGGATTATAAGATAACCTCAAATATAAGACGAGGGGTATTTTTCAGAGCATTTGCTTTGAATAAAACCTGTCTTATATTCAAGCAAATGTGATAAATGCCCTTCTTTTTCCTTTAGTTAATTTCAGTTCCAGTACTATTTTATTAGATATATCTGTTTTTGGCTTTCGTATGGGGAAAAAAGAAAACGGTGAAAGTATTTATTGAAGTGATACTTAATATGAATAAAATCATACTACAAATGTTGTTTCACTTGTTAATGCTTTGAAGTTTCCATGGCAATTTGAAATATACAGCTATTGGAACATTCAAATGTGAAAAACGTTAAAATAAACTGCTATATAATTGCAGTGCGGTACTAAATCCCAGTCAATGTGCAATTGTGCCTAACGTTTCAGTTCTGCTGGTATTTTCAAGGGCTTCATAGAGGCAGTTGTGTTATGCGCAGTTTTTGTAGTGGTAGTATCAGTATTTTCTGTTGTAGTGGCTCTGAACAGAGAACTATTCGGCCTACCTAGAGAAACTTAACCAGGTAGATGAGCTGGCATAGGTGGGCAGCAAAAGCTGAGCCAGGGCTGAGCAAAAACAGAAAGAGCAACCTTTGGCCTTTACAAATCCAAATCCTGAAAGCGTTGGTCGGCTGTGGCTTGTTTTTCTCCTCTGTTAACAAGCAGGATCAAGCCATGCAAAGGGCTCCAGTCCAATTTAAACCACCACTGGCTCATCAAAGCTATAACTTTTACAATGTTCTTACAAACAATATTTTTATTGACTGTCAGTGAATGTACTTGTTATTGTCAGCCCAGCAGAAAAATTAACAGGGAGACTGAATAATAAACAGACTGAAAATTACAGAGAGAGTGCGCAGACATTAAACATCAGGCAGGTTGTATGAACTATCTTTGGCAGGATAACCCAGATCTGAGCCTCACTAAAAAATACCAAGAGTGTACCAAAATGTCAGGATGTCAGCGAAAAGATCAGGATGAGACAGGAACTCTATAGTGTGATTTAAAAACTCCTTATTATAACATACAAACAGGGGAGGGCTGTCAGCCTAAGTCCTGGGGGGCAAGTCTAGTCAAGTGGCCCATTGCGCCACTGAATCAGCCCACCATCCATGCCCAGCTTTTCCTAAAATTTTTAACGCATATTAATGTAATGTGATGGGATTGGGAGTACATCAGTACACTAAAAAAAGTGACGGGATGCCTGAAGCAACAATTTAGTGCTAATGATGCCCCCCTTGTGTATTGTTGCCGCTGTTACAGATAAAATGCTGCCCTGCAGTACGGAGGATGTGTATTTGACTAGTCGGTTCCTTCCCTCAGTCTATACATCCCCCATGCTGCAGGGCAGCATTTCCTCTGGGCTGGTCAGCAGAATGTACAAGTTATTTGTGTCCTGGAAAACATGGCAGATGGCACCCTAATGCCCTCACACCCTTGTGTATTGCCCCTAGCTAGCCCTACATTGTATATTTATCCCAAAGACAGACCCCCCCATATGTGATGCCCCCAGCCAGCACCTCCTTGTGAATGAATCCCCCCAGCCAGCACCCCTTGTGATTTAATGCCCCGTTTAGTATCATGTCAGCCCTGGCACCCTGATTGTATCCACAGGAACTGCCCAACACCCAGATTATAAGCATAGGATTTGCCACCTTTGCCCCCAAAATGCCTGCCTGTGGCACCCTAGCCTCAAACAGCCTCCCTGTACCATGCTTCCCCCCCTAACACATCCATGCTTTCACACACATATTCATTCATTTACTCGTTCACAAACATCCATTCACTCATTCATATACTCATTCACAGATACTCACTCATTCCGTCAATCACGCATACTCATTCATTCACCCTGCCCCACCCCCTTACCTGAACTGCAGATCGTTCTATGCCGTGCGCAGACTTCCGCATTGGGCCACTGCTTCACTCTGCTTTGCTCTCACTCTGTGCCAACCTCTTCTCTTGATCCACCCAGGGGAAGCAGGAACGGATCAGGGTCATGTGATGTGATGTACATTCACGTGACTCCGCTGGGTTCCTGCTTCGCACAGGGTGACCTAGACATATGAGGGGATTGGGCAGGCAGGTATGGAGTCTGCCGAGGAATCCATCAGTGCCCCCTCTCAAACTCATACCTACCCCCATGTGTCCTCAGCCTCAGGGGATTACCCTGACAAGTTGCAGTTTTGGTGATGCTCTGACCCTATTGTTTATTGTAGCTCAGATTTTTATGCTTGCCCATTTTTCCTGATTCTAATGCATACACTTTGAGAATTAAATGTTTACTTGCTGCCTAAGTATATTCCAGTCACTGACAAGTGCCGTGATAACAAGATTATTAGTGTTATTTGTCACACCAACTTGTGTAGTGCATACACAGACTTGCTACCCGTTAGAGATGGTATGGCCAATTTCAGCAGGTTAATTCCATTGTATAGGCATGTGATGCCAAAAAGTCTCTACACCTCCCACACATTTTCTACTAAACCCCCAAACCTATTGACACCTGCATGACCTCTCCTTTCCAACATCTCTACTTCCCTTTGCCAAGACTATTCCACAGCACAGTTAGCCTTGGTCCTAGATGAGGTTGCTTCTGCAATTACTTACCACCCACTATGCCTTCCACCTCAGCCATGGCACACAGACATTTCACTGCCAAAGGTGTTCACGCACCACTGAGCATCTGTATAAGAAATCAATTTTATCTGAGAACTTTGCACACTACAAAATCATGCTCTGTTACTATACCTTTGCTCGCCATCTTTCAAACAAACTTACCTTAAAGACCTTGCTACCCGCTTTAAAAATAACATCATGGACAACATCCTATCCTGTGGTGCTAATTACACTGTATACCCCTCTCATTGCCATCACCCACCTTCAGCTAGTCCAATCCTGTCTCGCTTAATACGTTTTGACGTCCTCTTGTCCTCCCACTTAACCTTCCTGTCAAATCACCATCCTGTTTCCTTTCTCCCCCTTTGGCCTCTAACCTATGCTTGACTAATTTTATTTATAATTTTCTTTCCTTCGATCTGTTTGACCATACACAATCTGGCTTCCATCCACAACACTCTACCATACAGTTTTCTCACCATACTTACTAATGAACACTTTCACTAAAACATTGGCCCTTTGTCTCTGATTATACTCTTGGACTTCTCTGCACCCTTTGACACTGCTAATCACCCCTTCCTTCTGCAAACCCTTTATTTTCATCTGTGTCATGGGTCTGTCCTGGCTTAAATCCTGCTTTTTGGACCAAACCCCTCTTTCTCTGGAACCTGTTTCTCTCCACTCAGGGGCATACTTAGAGTATTTGGCACCTGGGGCATATCCTGTATGCCCCCCCCCCCCCACACACACACTTGATTCCTCTTCCACTCCTCAATGACAACATAACAGAACTGGTGGATGTTAGAGACCTTGGGATGCCCCACAGATGCTCAATAGGGTTTGGGTCTGGAGACATGCTTGGCCACTCCATCACCTTTACGCTCAGCATCTTTAGCAAGGCAGTGGTTGTCTTGGAGGTGTGTTTAGGGTTGTTATCATGTTGGCATACTGCCCTGCGGCCCAGTCTCCGAAGGGAGGGGATCATGCTCTGCTTCAGTATGTCACAGTACACGTTGGCATTCATGGTTCCCTCAATGAACTGTAGCTCCCCAGTGCCGGCAGCACTCATGCAGGCCCAGACCATGACACTCCCATCACCATGCTTGACTGTAGGCAAGACACACTTGTCTTTGCACTCCTCACCTGTCCCCCCCCAACACATGCTTGACACCATCTGAACCAAATAAGTTTATCTCGGTCTCATCGGTTCCAGTGATCCATGTCCTTAGTCTGCCTGTCTTCAGCTAGCTGTCTGCGGGCTTTCTCGTGCATCATCTTTAGAAGAGGCTTCCTTCTGGGACAACTGCCATGCAGACCAATTTGATGCAGTGTGCAGCGTATGGTCTGAGCACTGACCGGCTGGTACCCCTCCCCCCTTCAACCTCTGCAGCACTCATACGTCTTTTCCCAAAGACAACCTCTGGATATGACGCTGAGCATGCGCACTCAACTTCTTTGGTCGACCATGGCGAGGTCTGTTCTGAGTGGAACCTGTCCTGTGAAACCGCTGTATGGTCTTGCCCACCGTGCTGCAGCTCAGTTTCAGGGTCTTGGTAATCTTCTTTTAGCCTAGGCCATCTTTATGTAGAGCAACAATTCTTTTTTCAGATCCTCAGAGAGTTCTTTGCCATGAGTTGAACTTCCAGTAACCAGTATGAGAGAGTGTGAGGGCGATAACACCAAATTTAGCACACCTGCTCCCCATTCACACCTAAGACCTTGTAACACTAACCCTTAGGGGGGTACTCACTTTTGTTGCCAAGGTTTAGACATTAATAGCTGAGTTTTATTTTGAGGGGACAGCAAATTGACACTGTTATACAGGCTGTACACTCACTACTTTACATTGTAGCAGAGTGTCATTTCTTCAGTGTTGTCACATGAAAAGATATAATAAAATATTTACTAAAATATGAGGGGTGTACTCACTTTTGTGAGATACTGTATATATTAATGGTGTTATTGAATGTTTCTGTCCGATTTTGGAGTGTTACTTACTTTTAATAAACATGTGGTTAACACACCAAACTTGGACAAAAAAATTAATAATATTATATATATATATATATATATATATAATTGCTAACAGCAATCACACTCCTATCATGCTCAGACAGCCAGTACATACTGGAAGCTGGGAACCTGGGCATGGTAGAAGTGAGATGACAGCCTCCCTATACCATGCTATCCCCCCACATACTTACACATAGATGCTATATTCACAAACATTCACTCTCACTGAATGTTTTCCTACCTTTCCTCTGTCACTTTTCCCGCTACAGCTCCTTTTCCTCTCTCCTCTTGGCTCTTCATCTGTGTCCTTCCGGTGCAGTGGCTTCAGTGTTGTTGCCCGTGGTATGACAGCAAATCTTGACGCACAGCATCAGTTGCCGCGCGCATCGCAAGGGAGCATACCTCCCGCTCCCTTGATTGGCTTTAAGCCGGTTAGAGGGAGATCCTTGATCTCCCCAACCGAGCCTGCTCCTCTAATGGCGGACATTACTGTCAGTCTCTGGAGGGGTGCCGGCGTGATGGATCAGTGGTACCCGGGTGGACCCCCCCTGCCCCCCACTAGGTACGCTACTGCCCCTACTGCTATCTGTTGGTGTGCCCCATGGCTCAGACTTCTGTCCTTCTCCATCTATACCTCTTTTGGACAACTAATACAGTATCTTCTTTTGGTTTCAAGTACTACCTACCTGCAGATGACACCTAATATACATGTCATCTTCTGACCTTTTACCCTTATTACTTGGCAAATCTTGTCACCTTCATCTTAGAAACATCTATCAAATTTGTTTCCTCAAACAAGAAACAACCAAAATAAAAATGAATGCTGCTGCCAGACTTATCTTCCTCTCACATCGCTTTACTAACGTTTCTCCCCTCTGTCAGTCTCTTCACTAGCTGCCTGTACGCTTCAGGATTCATTTCAAAATCCTCACTCTTACTTTCAAAGCCCTTCACAGCGGTTCACCTCCCTACATCTCCTCTCTCATCTCTAAATACACTCCTAACCGGTCTTTCCGCTCATCCAATGATCTCCTTCTATCCTCTCCTCTGATTTCTAGCTCTCATGCCCACTTACAAGATTTCTCAAGGGCTGCCCCTATCCTCTAGAATGCCCTCCCCCAGTCTATCCATCTCTCCCCCTGCCTTTATTCCTTCAAATTCCAAAAATCCCTCAAGACCCTTCTTTAAGGATGCTTACAACATAGCACACTAACACCCTCCCATACTCCCATATTTCTTTAGCTCACCTTTCCTAGTCTCTCTCCTGCAATACTTTTACTAGTCTGGCTGGTCTATCCCTAGCAACGGCACTTTTACCTATTGTGTAATACAACCCAACTCCCTCTAGACTGTAAGCTCATTTGTCTCTGTTAGTCAATTTGTTATGTTACATACTACTTGTTATGTCCTGTCTACCCATTGTACAGGGCTAAGGAATTTGATGGCGCTATATAAAACAATAAATAATAATAATAATAATAATATTCTCCATCTGTACCAGGATGTTATAATGTGTGTTAGTGTTATCGAATTTAAATAGTTTTTGTTAAATATTTTCACTGCCCCTTTTGTAAAATCTCTATGGAATCTGTTGGCACTATATAAGTAAATGAAATGTAATGTAATGAAGCATCAGGCAGCAAATTAGAAACCCCATAGCCTCTGTACAGACCCTGTTGACATGAATGTCCACAGGTTTTTTTTCAGGGCTGGAATAATATTGCAGTGAACAAAAGTAAGTGCTTGTACTAAGTGTAGACATGGCATAGCTCCCCCCAAAGCCCAATTTACAGTTATTAGCTACTATTCCCAAAATAATCAACTAGCAAAATTGCTAGTTTCAGTCATGAAAAGTTAATGTTGTGTAGTGTAGCTCTCTGATGTACCGCAAACATTCTGAGGTATTACAAAAAATAGGGTAGTTAGATAATAGAAAAAAGAAACAAAAAAAGGACACTAGTTTTGCAGCAGTATGGCTAACATTTGGCACTCAAAGTGCTGTTACTACATTTCTCATCATGTGCAGCCAATCAAATGGATGGCTTAGAATCATGAGACGTGTATTCCACAGCAGCTGCAGTATCAATCCATAATGATATAAAAGCTAACATTTGGTACACAGGTTGTTGAGTGCTCACTTTCCCATACTGGCTGAGAGTCATGGGAAAGGTAGTCCCAACAGCTATAAACAGTATAAACTAACCCTAGCTGGAATACATGTTTTAAATAAACAACCTTGTGTCTGCAGCATACAAACTGTGTCTTTGCCCAGGCAGGGACTCTGTGTCTGTGATGGAGCAGCTGTCAAAGTGATGGGGAGGAGACCAGCTGGAGGAGAGGAGACTCTGGCAGCTGGGGAGTGCAGAATTATATAAAAGCTTTATTTTTTGCTGCACCACCGTTTTTCTGCTGTCTATATGTGGAGTCTATTTTATGATTGTTTTGCTAGCACAACTGGTGGTTATTTGTTGCAATTGCAGTTTAGTTCATCACAGGAATGACGCAAGAATTGCTCTGCTAAAGAAGCCATTTTAGTGTTATAAGCAGACTGATTACACAATATGCCTGTAAGTCTTTTATTTTCAAAGGTTCATTGTACACTTGGATTGCAGTTATATGTTTTCTGTAAGATTTAATATAAGCTTTGTGTATGAAAATGTTTAATACTGTACTTATTTGCAAAGTGTCAGATATAAATGCATATTGTAATCCTAGTTTATTTGATTGAATTGCAGTTCTTACAGAACACATTCACAGAAGTAAACCCAGTTTTGGAATAAACACTATTTCTGTCTGTTTTGTTAACTAGCTGTCAGCTAAGGGTTAGTAGGATAGCATACTATATCCAGTTAACCTACTCCATTCTGTTTCTCCCTCTCCTTCTGCTGTTCCAGTGTGGGGGGGTAAAGTTCTCCCGTTCCATATGCCCATACCTATGGGGTTACTGATTATCTACTCTCTATCTGATCCCTTGGGTATTATTATATTTGGGGGATTTTGCTCAACATATTTTTTTGGCAGTGGCACCACTTCTCTGAAATGTTTTTTTCAAGTTTGCTTTAGAGTGTGAGCCAGGATGTATGAGTGTGTGTGTGAACATGGAAGTGTAATTGCGTGGATGTTTAATTGTGTGTGTGAACATTGATGAGTAATTGTGTGTGTGAACAAGAATGTGTAATTGTGTGTGTGAGCATGGATGTGTAAGTTTGTGTGTGAGCATGGATGTGTAATTGTGTGTGTGTGAACAGTAGGGTACCTAGAGGGGGGTGTGGGGGACGGTCCGCCCTGGGTCTCTGGAGGGGTGCGCACCCAGCATCAGGTGCGCACCACTCCAGAGACGGACTATGTCTGCCTCTAGAGGAGCAGGCTCGGTTGGGGAGATCAAACATCTCCCTCTAACCGGCTTAACATCAGTCAAGGGAGCGGGAGGTCTGTTAATGCAGACCTCCAATCCTGCTCCCTTGCGATGTGCGCAGCAACTGCTGCTGTGCGTCGGGATTTGATGTCAGAGTGTATGAGGGCAATGATGTCACAAGCCAGCTTTTTGGGGCAAACACGGATCAGACAAGCTGTTTGGGGGGCACTGACAAGCTGAGGCAAAGATGGCACAAAGAGACTGTTTGTAAGTTAGGATGGCACTGATAAGCTGCTTGGTGCACAGGTAAAGCTTACAAGCTATTTAGGGCAAAGGTGGGATTATGGGAAATGTTGCTTGGTGAAGTTGGGGTGCCCCGGGGCAATTTTTGCACCAGGGCCCTGTAGTTTCTAGTTACGCCCCTGTTAAAATACAGTTATGCTCAAAAGTTTGCATGCCCTGGCAGAAATTGTGAAATGTAGGCATTGAGTTTGAAAATATGACTGACCGTGCAAATCTCTTATTTAAGGCTAATGATCATATGAATCTATTATCACATAGTTGTTTGGCTCCTTTTTAAATCATAATCAACAGTTCAAACATTCAATGGTATGTAAACTTTTGATCAGGACTATTTGGGTGATAACTGTTGATTATGATTTAAAAAGGATGCACTGAGCAGGCTAAATACAGAGCCAGGAGGAGCAGAAAAAAACTGTCAAAAGACCTGTGTAACAAGGTAATGGAACTTTATGGATGGAAAAGGATATTAAAAGATATCCAAAGCCTTGAAAATGCCAGTCAGTACTGTTCAATCACTTATTAAGAAGTGGAAAATTTGGGGATCTCTTGATACCAAGCCAAGGTAAGGTATACCAAGAAAATTTTCAGCCACAACCACCAGAAGTATTATTCGGGATACAAAGAAAAAGCTCAGGAGAAACACAGGCTGCTCTGAAAAAAAGTGTTGTGGTTGTTTCAAAGAGCACAGATGATACTTGAACAAAAAGGAACTGCATGGTTGAGGGGCCAGAAAGCAGCCTTTACTGCACCAATGCCAAAAAAAGAGGCCTGGTTACAATATGCCCGACAACACCTTAACATGCCACACAGCTTCTGGCACACTGTAATTTTGAGTGACAAGACCAAAATAGGGCTTTATGGTCACAACCATAAAAGCTATGTTTGGAGAGGGGTCAACAAGGCCTATGGCGGAAAGAATACCATACCTACTATGAAGAATGGTCGTGGCTCACTGATGTTTTAGGGGTGTGTGAGCTCTTGTGGAAATTCATGGCAAGTTATCAGAAATCCAAGAAATTCAAGCATGTTATCAGAATATACTGGCAAATTGAATTCTTCTGCACACACCATCTGAGGATGGGACCCTCTTGGGCTTTCTAGCATGACAATGACCCTAGGCACAAGGCCAAGATGACCCTCCAGTAGTAACAGCAGAAAATGGTGAAGGTTCTGGAGTGGCCATCACAATCTCCAGACCTTAATATCATCAAGCTACTCTGGGGAGATCTCAAAAGTGTGATTTATGCCTGCCACCAACCAACCACAGTTCTTCTGTGGATTTAGGCAGCCTCTGTTGCTTTTCTCTTTTCATGTTATCCCAGACAGACTTGATGATGTTATGATCAAGGCTCTCTGGGGGCTATACTCCACCATGCTTCACTTTTGCCTGCAAAAGTTCATTCTTGTACCATTCATTCTTGTACCATTCTCCAGCCCTTCTGCTACAGCTAAATATTGAACATTTTGCCTCATCAGTCCAGAACACTTCCTGCCATTTTTCCCTGAAAAGTTGAGTCTCTTGGCCTTGTTTCGATGTCAGACATATGGCTCTTTGGCCATAAGACTTCCATGAGGATCATTTTTGACCAGAAAAACCGTGTACCACGGTTTTCTGCCAATGCTGAGCTGTTAGCACTGCAGGAAATTTTCTGATTACAAAGAGAAGTAAGCATGGTATGTCTTTCATCTGAATGCACTAAGTTTCCTTGGCCAACCAACTCCGTCTGTAATCCTCAACATTGGGCATTTCTTTATGCTTTCTCAAAAGAGCTTGGGCAGAGCATCTGGAAACCTCTGTCTGCCTTGAAATTTCTGTCTGGTAGAGTTTAACTACTTTGTGTCTTGTTGCTGTGCTCAGTAATACCATGATGCATGACTTTTGACATTAAACTGTCTTCAGCAACCTCACCTTGTCAGTTTGGCTATTCCCCACCTTGTTTTATTCCTTCTACACAGCTGTTTCTTCTGCAGTTAATGATTCAACCTACATATTAAATTGATGACCATAAGCGCCTGTTTGGTATAATTGTTTAATCATAAAAAAATAGACTTGTGCATTCGTATTCGGGCGAACATGAAAATGAACACGAAGGGTTCAGCCCGAATACCGAAGAAAGGAACATGGCGGCGGCTAAACGTACACGGAGACAAAGACACACAACAGAAAAAATCTTTGTGTTCTTCTTCGTTAATCTACTAATCTCCATGATCCCTTCCCCATCTAGCCTACCTTATCTATGTAGCATCGCAGGGGTTAACGGGAGCAGAAATCCGTAGGTTTGCGCAAGGAATTAATGGTCCGTGCGAGTGACTCTATTGGTCGCCAGCTAGGGCCCCCTCTGGCATCAACCAATTGCCCTGCTGGTGACCAATAGAGCCACTCTTATGGACCTTTAACTCCTGATGGCGAAACTCCACCTGGGGAGACTCCCACTCCAGAAGTTAAAGGTCCGTACGAGCGCCCAATAGAGTTGCTCATTCAGACCTTTAACTCTTCACGGCAGAACTTGGCCTTTAACTCCTGGAGCGGGGAGACCAATGGTTGAAAACATTCTTACTTTCTTACAGCATTTTTTCACACTTGACTCCAAGGCACCCTGGATAAACCATTACTTTATCTACTTTTACTATGCACTTCATATCTAGAAAGAACATCCAAACATTTTTTTATATATTGATTAAATTGACCAAAACGACTTCACATGGCAGCCTATTTAACCACCCAAACGGTAAAAAAGCCCCCTTCTCTGTGTTTAAGACAAAAGCTCATTTCTTCCAATCTTAAGGTATGCCCATGTTGTTGATCTTTGTATTGACCTTGAGCATACATTTAAAGGTTTATCATATGCTCAGAAAGATGTATTTTCTCTAGATAAATCCCAATTTCTTCATGGCTCAAATTTTCCATTCCTTTAATCACTTTCGTAGCCCTACTCTGAACCATTTCTATTCCCAGTATGTCCTTTTTTCTACTGGTGTAACGTAATTAGTGTTACAATACTATCATTTATATATATGAAAGATCAATGTGTGCCATGATACAATAGAATGTGAAATGTCAGCCAGTGAGTTTAACATGATATAGAATGAGAAAATTGGCTAAACCATAGGCACTTGCCGTCTAAATGGATTGCACAACTGAGTTAGTATTTTTTCCATGAAAACAACAAATAGTGGCATGAAGGAAAAAGGTTTAGTGGTGGCATGACAAATAGATAGATGGGTTGGGTTGAAGTGGAGATTCACAGTCTGATAAATACAGAGAAACATCTTGAAAAAAAATCAGCTGCACTGTTTTACTGCCACCTTCTGGTCATGAAAATATCACTAAGAAAACAGCAATTATAAACACTCAGCACCCAGACATCACCATACCTGGGAGCTCTCAAAGTCTGACACTGAATCTCAGAGTTTTTGCTCCAATCTGAGGGTCTCCAGTTGAAGGGCAGATTCTCGGGAGTCACACAGCCTGCAGCGGCCTCCTTGTTATTTTAAACTCCTGTGATCATAAGTAATTGGTGCTTTTGCTGCCAATACGTGTTTGCTGATATCCTTGCTTGAATGCAAGTGACTCAATAAAGTTAGTTGTTAAATAATGACAGGTCAAGATTTCCATGAGGACTGGTATTAGAGCCATTCAGGGGCATAACTAAAAACTAATGGGCCCCGGTGCAAAAATTGCCCTGGGCCTCCCAAACTTCACAGCTAGCCTGTGCCATCATTGCGCCCCAACAACTTGTCTGCGTCTTCTGAGCTCCTTGCCCCCATTCCAACATACACTCTGGCACACATGTGTAAACACACTTGCACAGTTCACACACTCATACTACCTAGCACACACATACACATGCCCCCCAACTGTCCCGATTTTGGCGGGACAAACCCGATTTTGGGTCGCTGTCCTGCAGTGCCTGAAGGGGCAGAGGAAGGGTGAGATGAGAGTTGTTCTCACTTCAGGTGCAGCTGTGGGGGGGGGGGTGCACAGCCACCCGATCAGCAGCTGCAGCCTGCAGACTAGCTGGGAGATCGTTATCTCCCTCTAGTTGGCTCAACATTAGGAAGCGCGAGGTCTGAGAGAGGTAAGAGATGGGGAGAAAGGGGTGTAAGGGCAGTGTATGTATGTGTTTGTAGGCTTGTGTGTGTGTATGGGTCAGTGTGTGTAAGAGCAGTATAGGTATTTGTTAGCTGGTGTGTAAGGGCAGTGCATGTGTATAAATGTGTGTGTAAGGGCAGTGTACATGTATATGTGTGTGTGAGGGCAGTGTACATGTATATGTGTGTGTGTAAGGGCAGTATATGTGTATATGTGTGTGTGTATAAGAGCAGTGTACGTGTATATGTGTGCTTGTGAGGGCAGTGTACGGACATACGGGTATATGTGTGTGTGAGGGCAGTGTACGTGTCTATGTGTGTGTAAGGGCAGTGTATGTGAATGTATATGTTTGTAAGCTTGGGTGTGTGTATGGGCCGGTGTGTGTAAGCTGTATAGGTATTTGCTGGTGTGTAAGGGCAGTGTATGTGTATATATATATGTGTGTAAGGGCAGTGTATATGTGTGTGTAAGGGCAGTATACATGTATATGTGTATGTGTAAGGGCACTGTACGTGTATTTGTGTGTGTAAAGGCAGTGTATGTGTATATGTGTAGGCAGGTGTGTGTAAGGGCAATGTATATGTGTGTGTAAAGGCAGTGTATGTGTATATGTGTGTTTATGGCCAGGTGTGTGTAAAGGCAGTGTGTAGAGGTCCTGGGAGGGAGGCTAATTTAAAAAAGTATCTCGTGCTGAGGACTACTTTTCCAATGATGCTCAGCCAGCATTATTGTGGACACCTGGCTGAGAATCATGGGAATTTTAGTTTACAGCTAGCATCTGAAGCTTTACTGTTGCTGCACTTCCCATGACGCTCAGCCAGCATCATGGAAGTAGTATGTCTGGCTGAGCCTCATGGGGATTCAGTTCAATGTGTTAGTTATTTTTAATATGCGTGACTTTGCTGACAAAAACGAAGCGATGCAAGCGCAACATTGTAAAGTGCAATTGCTTGTTGTGAGGTATGCATACACATTCATTCTAACACACACTTCATCTCAGCCATTTACACATACATGCTCACACATACACACAATGAAACATACATGCTTACACACACACAATTACACATTCATGCTCATACGCATACACACACACAATTACACATCCATGCTCACACACACACAAGTATATAGATAGATAGATAGATAGATAGATAGATAGATAGATAGATAGATAGATAAATGTACATACATCCCACCTCCCTCCCTCCCCTGCTTACCTCTTACCGCTCCTGCAGCTTTTTCTCTAGCTAGCACGGGCCCTGTACTTGCACATCTAACCTAGAATGTATGTTATGGTTGCACCAAAACAAGTTGGATGCCTTCCATAGCGCAATGCCTACTTCTATCAAAAGTTGCTTCGATTTTTGGTTAGTATTTAAGAGACGTGTTAAAATGAAAGATATTATATTATATTGACATCATCCCCTTTAGAAATGTAACAGAAGAATATCCCCCAACTAAGTCTGCACCATTGGGAAAATTATAGTAATTGTAAGATAAAGGATATTACAGTATTTGGGAAAATAAAATATTTCAATCAGCTCTCCAGAGAATTTAAACTTAAAATCTCGAAAGTTTTGAATGTATTGACAATTAAATATTATTTAAATTCACATTAGTATATGAAAGGGGATTCTGATCCAAGGAACCTGATTAACAATATGTTTACGATGGTGGAGTTGCACCATGATCAGACAATCCTGGAATGAATTATTAGTATTATCTCTAACCTTTTAAATATTATCATACTACCTACTCCGGAAAAGGCACTATTGCGTTTAAATCTTGTTACACCCCCCCCCAACAAGAGAGCCTTGGTCATAGAATACTTTTTAGCCATGAAAATTGTTATCGCCAGGAAATGGAGACAGCAAGAGGCAATTCATATGGAGAACATATTAAATCAGATAAACTTTCAATGTCAAATGGAGCAAACACTATGGGGATCCATAAGTTCTATAGAATCGGGGAAGCCTGGTTGGGGTACTACTCTCCCGCAGGTTGATCTTTATTATGAAAGCCGAGAGTATCGACTGCCACTGAGTGAATGGCGAATGAGTGTGATTGTATTTGTCCAAGGTGTAAAAGGGATCTGCAGTTACTAATGAGCCTAGCTACTCCGGCTCCCCTTTGCCGATGGTAGTAAATCTATATTTTAGATATTAACTGTTTAAATCTGATTTGAAATATTGAAATGTTGTAACTTTGTAATTTTGTAATAAAAGAAATTAAAAAAAATTAAAAACAAAAATTAAAAACAAAAATTAAAAAAGTATGTTTCTATGTTTCCATGTAACCCCAACCTGGGGATTTAAAGAAGGTCTATCACTTTTTTTTCTCAAATCCCTCATTTTACTATTTTATGCACTAAATATGCATACTGTACATAATGGTGTTTAAAGTAAACTCATATTTACCTTAGGGTCTGCATGATTATTCCTGCCCACTGAGTTATCTGCCCCTTTTGTTCTTATAAATTGCCAATTGTTGGAGGCAGCCTTTGTGGGGGTGGTTGAGGAAAGGACTGACAGAAAATCAATCAGATAATGCTGTTACTGCCACTCTGAGACACCGATTGCCGCTTTTGTGAGGTGAACTTTAAAACTAAATATCACTAAAACAATTACTTCTACGAACAGACAAAAAGCACAAGCTATGGGTACTTTCAATAAATGAATTTACTTATAATAAAACCCGTGACGGCAACGGTTCCTTGTGTGGGCGGATGTTAGTAAATCGGCACCAACATGTTGTAACAGTTGCTTAGATAAAAAGTGATCGCTTAGCTAAATAAAAATTACTACTTATGTTTGGCTATTCCAGAAAAAACAGCCATGTCTGCTGAAAACCTAAGACAGTTTAGCTGTCATTTTTTGTAATGTATATCTCAAAACTGAAAAGGTCTACATCAAAACATGTTGGCAAAATATACTACACATACAACCCCATTTATCTTTTGATTAAATATTTTCTTTATTGCATGCAGGCCCATAGAAAGGGTGAGGCAAAAGAGCCTGCAGGACTGGTTGGGGAGAATACAGATCTCCCTAACCAGCGTGACATTAAGGTAGCAATTTGAACGCATGGGCACACTGGGGAGTTGCCCAAGGGCCTCACATTTTAGGGGCCCCTTGGTGAATCACCACAAAGCCCCTAAAAAAACAATAGTGTATCTATAAGGGAGGGGGTGAGCGGAGAGGCGGTCTTTTCTAGGCAGGTCTTCAGGGGAGTGCCAAGGCAGCTGCAAGATTGTGATCTCCGCAACCAGCCATGTTCATCAAATTAACTCCGAGAATTACGTCTTCGTGACTGACGCAAACAAATAGTGTCGTCGTGCATGTCATTCAACTGGCGTGTTTTGGCGGTGTGCACGACAACCTGCGAGTATACCTAAAGTATTGCATGAATGCCGTGGGTGTGCCGCTTCGCACGCACGTCCGCTCATGATCGCTGCGGGCATGCCACATCGCTGCGCACGTCATCCCGCGGGCAGACCGCCGTGGGACCCCGGTGGACACGGTAGGTGTAACATATATGTATTAATGGACAGGTGTGTGTAAGGGTAGTATATCTGTATATGTGTGGTTATGGACAGTTGCGCGCAAGGGAAATGTATGTGTATAAGTGTATTTATGGATGGGTGTGTGTGAGGGCAGTGTATGTGTATATTTGTGTTTATGGCCAGGTGTGTGTGAGGGCAGTGCATGTGTATATGTGTGTTAATGGGCAGGTGTGTATAAGGGCAGTGTATCTGTACATGCGTGTTAAGGGGCAGGTGTGTGTAAGGGCAGTGTATATGTATATGCGTGTTTATAGGCTGGTGTGTGTAAAGGCAGCATGCATGGGCATGTGTATGTTTATGGGCAGATGTGTATAAGGGCAGTGTATAAGCTTATGTGTGTTTAAAGGCATGTGTGTATAAAGGCAGCATGTATGGGTCGGTGTGTAAGGGCACTGTATGTGTATATGCGTGTTAATGGACAGGTGTGCCTAAATACAGCGTACAGGGGCAGGTGGGTGTAAAGGGACCATTTATGAGCAGGTGTGTGTGTTTACGGGCAGGTGTGTGTAAAGGCGCAGTGTTCTGGTGTTCCCTCAGGCAGGGGAGCCGAGACGCGGTCCTCAAGTTCAGCCCCCTGCTCGTCCCGATAGCGGGAACCGTTGAGCGGTCCTCTCGGCTCCTACACGCATGCCCCCGCGAGGATCAATAGATCAAAGCGGGGCACGCGTCATGACGACATGAGAGTGGTCTGGAAAAAAAATACTAGCCATATTTTAAGTTCATCGACATAGTCAGGGAATTAAAGGAACAGTCATGGGGAAAAATATTTGAGAAACAATTTGCAGGTCTTTCCATCTATTCACGTTCATTACAGCTGTCACTTGACATAAATTCAGTTTATGGTTGGACTTGGTGGTGTCATCTTTTGAAAATTAAATAATCCAGAGGCATATTTCATATTCCTTCTCTGAGAACATAGAGAAACCTAGAAGGGCATTTGATCAGAGTGGTGTTTTCTTAAATAATATGTATTCATTATAGCATTAGCCAGTTAGAGCTGTTCTTCACATCCCATTTATAGGGATTCGGAACAGTTTAGATTATGTTGGTAATTTACGTTTTGCTGCATTGCTCATCAAGAAAAGGAGAAAAATAAACAAATACATTATCCAGTATATAATATACATTATATACAGTGCTCAAAGGGTTTATTTTAATAGCAGTTGAATCAAACCCCAAAGTGGTCCGAGCAGTGACTATAAAGGAATGCAGTAAATTGCTATGGATAGCTGAACAGGTAATAAACCAATACAAGTGTCAAAGGAACCCACTTTAATTAAATATGATTCTGTGTTAAGCTCAAACTGAAATCTGGCCATGTGCTGTATCTGTAGATGTGCTGGCACTTGATCAACGATGGGACTTTTAGTGCTTGAGTATTAGCCAGGACTAAGGACATTTGCTTGCTGAGAGATAGCATCATGAGTGTGGGTCCTTCTTGGTAGGTTAAATTAGGATCATTTCTTGTACACTGTCTGTGTTGAAAAGAGGTGCATTTATTTTTTTCTTTTCTTTCTCTTTTTCTTTCAAATGCATGTTACAGTTATGCTTTACAATATCCCATGGTCCACACTCTTGCTGCTCTGTGTTCATGTTCACAAATGCAGTTTTTATCCCCGCTCATGCATACTTTACTAGCTCTGGACCCAGAAACACTTCACTATCCAAAGTTACAAAATGCAGGTCATGGCTGAATGCGTAAAATATTTATATCTTGGGAAAAAATTAAAACTCACTCAAGCATTATTTTTTACTGTGCAGCCTTGTTTTTCCTTATATATCAAAGCTTAAATTTGTAAATTGTATTCCATACTCAGCAATATAATGTTTATCATAGTTGACATACTATTTTGCTTCAAATCCCTGTAATGGATAAAGGATAATAGGCATTTGAGTCAGGGTTACCTTCTGGTTTTGCAGAGCCCGGGGCAAGGATAATTTGTGGGCCTGTGTGTCATTAGGAGCAGAATTATCAATGATTATAAAGCATTTGCTTAGAGCCACTATTAGTTTGTGAAGCCCTTCAGATGGCCCAGGCCTGCAGGGAAATCATGTAAGGTATTAAAAACAAACAAATGTTAGAAAAGGTCTGTGTCACCTAAATGTCTATATAAGCCTGAATATAAGATTACCCTATAGGAAAAAAAAGTTTTACTAGTACCGTATTTGCTCTGAAAAATACCCCTCGTCTTATAATCGGGGTCGTCTTATAATCAGACCTCAAATAGGTCTGATTATGAGACGACTAAGATCCAGATCCCCCGCAGCTGCAGGGGACCTGGATCCTACTGTCTCTCCCCCCGCCCCACTTTCCGGTGCTTCTGAGTCCCTGTGTGCAGCCGGGGGCTGCAGACGGAAGGAGGTGTGGCTAGCAGCGGGGGTTGTCTGCGTCCATCGCGCAGACCTTCCCCCGGCTGTCAGAGATCAGAGTTCCCCGCACCGGTGCTGGGAATTCTCTCTGACAGTCGGGGAAGGTCTGCGCGATGGATGCAGACAACCCCCGCTGCTAGCCACACCTCCTTCCAGCTGCAGCATAAGAAGACATCTTCACACTGCTGCGGCTGCATGACAGGGGAGTTAGAAGCACCAGTAAGTTTGGGGGGGCAGGGGAGTGTTAAATGGGGGGCATAAGGCATTTCTGGAGGCAGAGTGCTCTATGAAATGCCTTTTAACCCCCTTAATGCCACTCTGCCTCCAGAAATGCCTTTTTAACACTCTATACGCCACTCTGCCCCCTGAAATGCCTTAAACCTCCCTATATGCCAATCTGCCCCATAATATGCATTTTAACCCCCTTAATGCCAGAGTGGCATATAGGGGTATAAGGCATTTCTGGAGGCAGAGTGGCACATAGGGGGTCAAAAGGCATATCATGGGGTACAGTAGCATATAGGGTTAAAAGGCATATCATGGGGCACAGTGGCATATAGGGGGTATAAGGCATTTCTGGGGCGGATGTGCATAACTGGGGGGGGGGGCAGGTTGGAAAATAGAAGGAAATAAAACCAAAATATTTTTCTCAATCATAGCTTTTATTAAAAAAAAATAATTTACATGAATTAACATTTACTGGTAAAACTTTTTTCCTGTAGGGTCGTCTTATATTAAGGCTTTTTCTTTTTTTCATAAATTAATATTCAGATTTGGGGGGGTCGTCTTATAATCAGGGTCATCTTTTAATCGAGCAAATACGGTAAATATTAATGTAAAGTATTTTTTCATATATAATAAAAGCCATGATTGCAAAAAATATTTTTTTGTTTTTATTTCCTTTTATTTGCCAACCTGCCCCCCCCGTTATGCACATCTGCCCCCAGGCATGCCACTCTGCCTCCCTGATATGCCTTAGACCCTCCTTTATGCCACTCTGCCTCCAGAAATGCTTTCTACCCCCTTTATGCCACTCTGTCTTCAGAAATCATGCCCCCAACTGTCCCGATTTAGGCGCTTTGCAGGGGCAGAGGAATGGTGTGGCCAGGGCTGGGCTGGCCCAACGGGATACCAGCAGGCCAGAAGAGGCTTTCAATCCCCTTCGCAGCCGCTCAGTGGCTGTTTTGAATGTTGTTGCATGTACGCCAGCCCCTTTAATTTCATGGCCTTTACCTGCTTCCCCCACCAGACATCAGGAAGCACTGGTAAGTCGGGGGGGTTAGTGTTATATGGGGGGCATAAGGCTTTTCTGGAGGCAGAGTGCCCCATGATATTCAACCCCCTTTATGCCACTCTGCCTGCAGAATTGCCTTTTAACCCCCTATATGCCACTCTGTCCCATGATATGTCTTTAACCCCCCCCAAAAAAAAAAAGATTTTGGAGTGTGTCAAGAGCATTTGTGAGGTCAAGCACTGATGTTGGACAAGAACACCAGGCTCGCAATCAGTCTTCCAATTCATTCCAAAGGTGTTAAGGTCAGGGCTCTGTGCAGGAGCGCAGGAGTTCCTCCATATCAAACTAGTCTTTATGGACCTTGCTTTGTGAACAGGGCATATTCATACTGCAACAGGAAAGAGCTTTCCTGAAACTAATGCCACAAAGTTAGAAGCATATAATTGTCTAAATTGCCCTTCACTGGAACTAAAGCACATATATCTCCTCTATCAAACACTTGGCACTTAGCTTTTTCTGCTAATCCCAGATTCATCCATCAGACTTTCAGATAGTGAAATGTTATTCACCACTCCAAAGAACATGCTCCAGAGTACAGTGGCAGTGTACTTTACACTAGAGGACTGCATTGGGAGGCGGGACCCGCCAAAATACTTGTGGGCACGGGCGGTCTTGCTGGGGCTGCGGGCGGGAGCGGGCGGTCAGGCACTGTACCTGCAGGCCCTGGTAATCCCGCGCAGTCCCTCAAGGCTGCCTTCTCGCTGCTCCCTTACAGTGTCTCCTATCTTGCTCCGCCCAGGAACAAAACGGAGTCACGTGGTGTGACGTCACTTCCTGTGACTCTGCCTTGTTCCTGGGCGGAGCAAGAGAAGAGATGCTGTGAGGGAACAGCTCGAGGGCAGCCTTGCGGGACTGCGCGGGAAATCAGGTAAGGAGGCGGGCATGATTTGCCACAAATGTGGTGGGAGCGGAACACCCACAATGTGGGAGCGGGCGGGAGCGGGATTAAAAACAGCGGGAGCGGACGGGAGCGGGATTAAAAAAGCCATCCCGCGCAGGGCTATACTTTACACCACTCCAGCTGACATTTGGCGTTGCTGTTTGGGATTTTCGGCTTGTGTGCAGCTAATCACCATAGAAAACCATTCCATGAAGCTCCAGACGCACATTGTGTCATGACCCACTCCTGCTCAGAACAGGGCTCTCCTACATGCTACTGGCTGCAATGGCGTTGCACGATTGTGGGCTAGGCCTTATCCTCGTCCTTGTATAGCTCACGCTCCCAGTGGTGCCCCTGACACAATGCGTGTGTTGATGTTGCTTACAGAGGCAGTTTGGAACTCCACAATGAGTGACGCTACAGAGGACAGATGCACACTTCAGCACTTGGCAGCACCACTTTTTGAATATGCATGGTCTACTGCTTTGTGGCTGATCTAAGCTGACTTTTAACTAATATCCTAGGTTAAGAGCATCTAGATATACATCCTCAGGAACCATGTTTTGGTCAGGATTATAAGCATATGGGGAGGCTGTTTGTAGAGGGCGGTTATATTAGAAATTTTAGATAAGTATCAAACCAAGTTTCCAAAAGATGAAAGGGCCCACTACCCTTGAGAGGTCATAATAAAAAAGAGAAACTATCCTGCTTTCCCAGAAGTAACCATTTAGTGCCAGTAAAGCTTTCTACAGAACATGAATCAGATGACTTCCAATATTCCTGATCCACCTTCATGTTCCGCTATTTGCGCAAAATTGTAATTACACAACGTAACATAAATGGACAGTGTATTTTCAAATGGATTTTTTCATTCAAGACTATTCATTGACAACTAGATTTACAGTATCCTTTAGAAATTACACCTCCCTTCTACCATGACAGGGACCATAGCCCTTGTTAAATTACAAACTACAGTTTAGAAATTATACCTGAACAACTCCATATTGACTGCACTTTGGATGAGTAGTTGAAACTTATAATTAAAATTGTTTTCTGCTTCAGACGCTGCAATAGTTACTACTACTTTTCTGCTAATCTTTATCAGTCAACTAATACATTTTACTCTTCAGCCTTAACCTTTGTTACCTTGTCACACTTCCTGGTTTCAATTTACCTTTAACTGTGTAGACATGGAATAAGAACACTTAGAATACTGATACGTGAACTTATTATGGCATCAAACCCACAGATCAACACAGCTCCATCTCTTCACTGAAAGAAGGGCAGGATTGCAACACTTAATACCAACAGACATCACATTTTCACCATCTACAGGAACATGCTGAGTGCCATAAAATCAAACTGGACACAGAGCAAACATTTCTAAATTAACAAAATTCTGATTTAATTATTTCCAACAATCTATATGAAATAAGCAACCAAGTGCCTCAGAACCCAGATTGCATCCACAGGATTTACACCGCACCCAGATTGCACCCACATTGGTCTCCTCTTGATCCTTCCCTTTCTCATTATCGCTTCCATTTCTAATTTCTCTGATCTTAGCTCTTCCTTTGCTCTTTATCTCTCCACCTATTCCCCTTTATCTCTCCACTCCCACCTCTCTCTCGTTACTCTTTATCTGTCTTCTTTCTCTTTATCTCTCCCCTTTCTCTTTTGACCCCCCTTCTCTTTATCTATCCTCCTTTTTCTCTTCATCTCTCCTTTCTATCTCTTTCCTTTATTTGTATCTCTATTTGTTCTCTTTGCCTTCCCACAATTTTCTTTATCTCTCATCCTTTATCCCCCTGTCTATTTCTCTTTCCCCCCTTTCTCTTTTCTCTCTTTTCTCTTTACCTCACCTTTTCCTGTATCTATCGTCTTTCTCTCGCCCTTATC
Organism: Spea bombifrons; assembly: GCF_027358695.1. NCBI lineage: Eukaryota > Metazoa > Chordata > Amphibia > Anura > Pelobatidae > Spea > Spea bombifrons. The sequence goes on along the minus strand of NC_071092.1, from coordinate 25,037,952 downwards.
TTCATAACTCTCCCTTTTCTCTTTTAGCACACCCCCTTTCCCTTGATCCCCCTTTCTCATTGTATCGCCCTTTTTATTTATCTCATCTCTTCTATTTCTCTTCATCTCTGTCCTCCTCTTAATATCAATCTATTACATATTCACACATACTCACTAACACGCACACATACACATCCATGGTCACACACACTTAGACATACATGCTCACACACCCTTACACATACACATGCATGCTCACACACAAAAATGTAGACATACATGCTCACACATCCTTGCTCACGTACACACATGCACATCCATGCTCACATACACATCCGTGCTCATACATGCAAACATCCATGCTCACACACTTACACATACATGCACACACATACATACACACATACATACATACATGCATGCTCAAATACACTTTCCCTTCTCCCCCCCCCTTACTTTCTCCCTCCCTCCTTCACTCTCCTCCATAATTCTATGTGAACAATTTTGGACTAGCCCAGGGGGTCAGTTGTGGGACTAACCCCCATGTCAGTGGAACCCAGGGCAGACCCATTCACCTACGCCGCTAGTGCTGAGCAATGGGATATGGTGTCATAACCAGGTGCTCAGCATTAATTTGGGCTGGTGAAAGGGAGAAATATGATCTAAGTAAGTATGCTTTAGCCCCAGAGTCCCCATTCAGGGCTATGAAGTTGAGATTTGGGGCTTCATCCCCAGTAGCCTCCTCTAGCAAAGCCCCTGCATTTATGGAATTGTGAATACTGTGAAAAAAACATAAATGTAATTTTAAAAAAATCCAGTAATACAAAATATTTATTTTTGAATTGCTTATATTTTGAAATAAAATAAAATGTTAACAAAAATGTTTTGGGAAAGGGATGAAGCAAACAATTACATATTATACAAACATGTAGCAGAACAGCTGATAATATGCGGCAACATGGGGGATGAGTAACAACTTGGGTATTTGTTGTGATGCCATACTGATAAGTTTGGTTAGTGGTGTACATGCTTCTTCTGGCAAAATCTGTAAAATTCTCTTCTGATATCCTGCTAAACACAGAGGCAAAGATTTAGATTTATGGTTAGGAAGTACTTCTTCATTGAGAATAAAATGTAATTGCCTTCCGGCACAACTAGTTTTAATGCACAAGAGTGTAATATACAAACAATTATTTAAAGATCAGGGTATCCTGAACATAAGACAAAAGCATTGACTAAGTATAGTCTGAACAGGGAAGGACTAGAGCCTTTTGATCTGGCGGGCAAGTAAAGCCAAGTTGCCCCCAGCCTCATACACTCTCTCACTCGCATACACTCACTTTTACCAGGAGTCTGTTTTGTGTTGTGATCTACTACATTGCTACTCTGGGGTTGGGTAAGTTGACCCTACTGCGCTCCTACCTCCCATAGCAGGCTGGCCCAAGTCAGAATGGCAGACTTTTTACAGCAGGTAGAAAACGGGCAGATTAGATGAGCCAGATGGTTATCTGGCACCGCATTTTATGTTTATATGTTACTAAGTAAGAGGATATTGGCAGAATCAATAGACGATGAGTGTTGGAATTAGTTTTATTGTAACTTGTGTGAGCTATATTCTACTGTAGAGCTAGATGAATCTTATCACAATTGGAGCGTTCTGACATTTCTTTTCATAGACATATGCCTTTCTGGCATATAAGGTCCACATAAATAACCCTGTTGTAAGCTAAGGAGCAAAACCTGGTCACTGATCAGACAGAAATAGCACAGAAATTAATCACACTCAATAGCAGATTGGTGTGAGCAATATTTACATTAACCGAACTTCAAGTGGGTGAGTTGAGTGTATTGCGATAGGGAAGGTTTATAACACTATGATATTTGCATTATTCATCACTAGGGTCCATTTAGCAATCAAAACACAGGCATATATTTTACAAGGGTGGCATTCCTCAAGCTTCAACAAATAACACAATATCTATTTAGATATATTGGCTTGCACAAATAACCAAATTTGTCTAAAAACTCAAAGTTGCTGAACACTCATGTTAACTGGGGGTACTTTATTGACCACTAGTGTGTAGAATCTCACTCAGTTTTTCAGAACTCATGAGGCAAGTTATGAAGAGGGGCAGCAGTTCATATGCTTAATAGATTTCCCAGTCCCAACTATAGACTGTAACCACCTGACCTCGGGATTTTGGTAGCACAAGCTTGGATATTGATTATGCTCTTAGAGAGCAATTCACTGTGAATGGCAATTGTGGGAAGCCATGCAGAATAACGAAACAGACAAGAGAATAGAGTGAAGCCCATAAACAAAATAATAACATCAAAGAGACGATATTCTTCATACATACTGCAGATGCAAAATGTAAAATATTGTAACTCTTGCATTGTAGGAGGCATCTCTCTTGTGATTGCAGTAAAAAAGCATATAAGTATTTGTAATTTTTTAATTGAAGTTTTACTTTACTGAGAGAGTGCCAGGTGAACGAAACAGCCACCCACCAGAAGTGGTAGAGGTACAGTGAGGGAATCTAAACATGCATGGGATCTTACATCAGGAATAATGACCAAATTGTTCCAATCTGCTTAATCTATATTTCTATATATTTAATATATTTAATTCTAAGAAATGTGGGGAATAATTGATCAACTGTAAATTACCATGTTCCTAAACATATAACTAAGGGATGGAGTACTGCAGAGCTTGCAAGGGTCTAGTGGCTACATTTATATGTTGGAGAGAGGTTGCTGTCAATAAGCAGTACATGAAGGCCCACAGTAACATGCCTTTTATATGTATAGAGAGAAGCACAGGCAGCCAGAGATGTATTAGGCTGAACACATCTCCTGTAAGGAGCCACTAACCTATCATATGCATTGGAGTGTCTCTTTTAGATAAGTAATATATGTTTTTTTTAACAAAATTGAGAAACATTATTCAAACAACAAAACAGTATTATACAAGCTTATGTTGTGACGAAAAACTTGTTATTTCAATTTGTGAGATATTCCACATACCAGTAAAATCGTGTGAACAAAATTCTTTCATATGAATGAAATGGAAATATGGTAATTATGTCTCCAAATGCATTTCACTTGAAATATAATTGTGCTATATATACAATGGGAAGAAAGAATTCCAAACCCCTTAAAAGACTGATTATAAAAAAACTACCATCTCACCTCACAAAATATTACATGGGTGCTTCTTGGGTCGAGAAGGAGGTGGGCACAGCACAGCTCGAATAGCTTCATCAAAAACTGTCTTTAGACCTCTCTGAGTGAGAGCTGAGCACTCTAAATATTTCACTGACTCTGTAAAAAACCGCAGATGAAAAAGGAAAGCACATGGGAATAAATCAAGCATAAGGTTACATGTGATTTAAAGAATAAACAGATCTATAAAATATGTAGACTTGGCTAAGGATAATTTAAGTGTTTTCTGTACAACACCAACCACCATGATCCAATAGCTGATTACTTTTCAAATCTTGCTATGATTAACGTCAGCGATTTGTGCAAAACTCACCAATCTCTTTAGCTAGAGCCAACCCTTGAGGATAAGAGATTGGTGACAGTTTCTTCTCTTTCAGTTTCTCGATGGTCTCCTTGTCATCACGAAGATCGAGCTTGGTCCCTACTAGAATAATTGGAGTACTGGGACAATGGTGTCTCACTTCTGGGAACCACTGGTGAGAAAAAAGGTATATCAGGAGCAATACTCAGATGATAATCATGTATATTTTTACTGTGAATTGCACAAATGTTATGTCTTGCTACTGACTTTTGTTTTTAATTCATCCTAATTTTGGTGTATTTTCTTCATACTTTTCTCCATTAGTCCTTGTGCAATATTACTTGCTCTCAAACCATATCACATTGATTTCCTCACATGGGTATTTTTTTTTCCCTTAGTTTTCCCTGTGTTCATCTATCTGATTTTTTTTCTCTTTTTTCTTTATTTTTTCTGTTTATTTTGCTATTGCTGTTTTTTTTGTTTAACTTTATATTATTCTTTTATATGGAATCATATCACTTATCTTTCTATAATCATTGATAATCATCTGATTTTTGTGAAATAGTGATAACGTTATCAAATTGAATCTTAATGCTTTGATGTTTCCATGACAACTTCACATATCCAGCAATAAGAACTCTTAGTTGTGGAGCAATGGTGATCGAAAGTATTTTTGGGATCGAAAGCTTTTGGGAATAGACCTTATTGTTTTATGTCAAAAAATGTTATTCCGTGGATGCAAGTTCAATAAATACTACACTTGATTCAGACTAAATGTTTTGTTTTTGCTGCATTTGTTTTCTGAAAATGAACGGTGAAGTTAGGAAAAATTTAATGAACGAATAGATAACCATAGTAACACAACTAGCCCAAACTGTGCTATTATTTTTAAAAAAAAACTTACAAACCAACTCTTTAACATAGAAGAACATTTCTATAGAACACTGGACTCATCAAGGAAAACAATATTTAAATGGAGATAGACCAATATTATAGAGCAGGAAGATTTCAAAATCTCAAAAGCCAAAATAGCTAACAGAATAATACTGACCTTGGCTCGAACGTTTTCATAGGACGCTGGGCTCACCAAAGAAAAGCAGATTAGAAATACATCCTGCAAAATAATGTAAAATAAAAAGTTGCCTGTTATTTGGCTTCCTCAGTGAAATTGTAGGCTTTCTAGTCCAAGTGTAGAAAACATCTGACACTTTCTTTTACATAAGTCAAGCTGTCACGTGTATTGATTCAAAATGAACAATGATATTCTGTTAGGCAGAATGGTTCAAGTGCCATTGGGAATTAATCATCTATATCGCCACTATGCCTGTCCGTGCAATGGAGACGATAATGCTTTGCTGAAAGCAGCTTTTATAAGCTTTCCAAATAAATTATTTTACACACTTATAGCATGTATTCATGCCATACACCATGAAAAAATAAGATCATAAAATATGTAATGCTGCCTTTGAGCTGTACATACAGTTTGTGGATAAGAGAGAGGCCTCAGTCGGTCATAATCCTCCTGCCCAGCTGTATCCCATAACCCCAGATTCACTGGTTTACTGTCCACCATCACGTTAGCTGAGTAGTTATCAAATCTGTTCAAAAATATTCATTAGCAGTCTGAACATAAATAAAATACAATATTTTTGAGTAGTACTACGATTATGCCTGTAAGGATACATGTTTACAATTTTTCATGGAGTAATAATCTCAACTATAATTTGCTATGAGACTCTTCCATTGTTTCCAATTTTAACATATCTATAAACTATTCATGTTCACTGGCCATAGTAAACCATTTACTACATGTACTTAAGAATTTTATCACCACACGATTCATGTATCCAACTATTTTCCTCTATATTCCCATCCTTTATCTACCACACAATATAAGCTTTCCCATCTGTCCTTGCATATTTTATTAGGTATGCTTTTCTCTCTATATTTTATGCTTTGTTGTTCTGCATCTACATTGACAGTCCACCAAATGTAATATACTTACACAGTAGGTATATATTCACCAGGGAATGCATTGGTTGTATAGCTGATCAGGAGGCATGTTTTTCCGACAGCTCTGTGGGTGACCACAAGAATGGAAAATGTATAAATAAGAATAATAATATAAATTAAGTTTTAAAAGGCTAACATGGATAACCATAGGATTTGTAGCAACCTCTTTCACTGTGCCTCACTAAAAAGCCCCTTTGATATGCAACCATAAGTTACACCTAGAGCTTCTGACCTTACATTTAGATTGTAAGATCATAAGAGCAGGGCCCGCTTCTCCTTTTTGTACCAGTTTGTCATTGTGTGTGACTTTAAATTATTCCACTGATTGTAACAACGCTACAGAATCTGCTGGAGCTATACAAATAAATGTAATTTAGTAAAGTACAATTAATGAGAGATACTTATAAGAGCTAATACATGCCCCCAACTGTCCCGATTTAGGTGAGAAAGTCTCGATTTTGGGTCTCTGTCCCGCCGTCCCGTCTATCCCTTCCTCTGTCCCGCTGGCGCCTAATGAAATTAAAGGGGCTGGCGTGCACGCACCACGCCGCCCAATGGCCGTGCCTCAGCTCTTCGTCCCAACCCTTTTAAGATGTGGGAGGAAGTGCTGAGGCACGGCCATTGGGCCGTGCTGTGCATGCACAACAGCCCCTTTAATTTCGTGAACGATGGCCTCCACCCGCTGCTCCCACCAGACACTAGGGAGTCAGAAGCAGTGGTAAGTCGGGGGGGTTATATGGGGGGCATAAGGCTTTTCTGGAGGCAGAGTGCTCCATGATATGCCTTTCAACCCCCTTTATGCCACTCTGCCGCCAGAAATGCCTTTTAACCCCCTATATACCACTCTGCCTCCAGAAATGCCTTATACCCCCTATATGCCAGGGGCATATCATGGGACATAGTGGCATATAGGGGGGTATAAGGCATTTCTGGAGGCAGAGTTGCATATAGGGGGTTAAAAGGCATTTCTAGAGGCAGAGTGGTATATAGGGGGTAAAAAGGCATTTCTGGAGGCAGAGTGGCATATAGGGGGTCAAAAGGCATATCATGGGGCAGAGTGGCATATAGGGGGTATAAGGCATTTCTGGAGGCAGAGTGGCATATAGGGGGTATAAGGCATTTCTGGAGGCAGAGTGTCATATAGGGGGTATAAGGTATTTCTGGGGGCAGAGTGGCATGCCTGGGGCAGATGTGCATAACTGGGGGGCAAGTTGGCAAATAAAAACAAAAATTTCTCAATCATAAATATGAAAATATAGTTTACATGAATTAATAAAGAAATAGAAGTTTTGTTCCACTGAATAAAATGGAACTTTTTCATCTAAAATGTTTTGCAGTAGCAAATGTTTTGATTCCAAAATCAAAGGGCAGTGTACATGTATATGTGTGTGTGCGTGTGTTAGGGCAGTGTACATGAATGTGTGTGTGTAAGGGCAGTGTACAAGTATATGTGTGTGCACAAGGGCAGTGTACATGTATGTGTGCGTAAGGGCAATGTCTGGGTATATGTGTGTTTATGGGCAGGTGTGTGTAAGGGGAACGTATGTGTATATGTGTGTGTAAAGGCAGTATATGTGTATATGTGTGTGTAAGGGCAGTGTATGTGTATATGTGTGTGTAAAGGCAGTATATGTGTATATGTGTGTGTAAATGCAGTGTATGTGTATATGTGTGTTTATGGGCAGGTGTGTGTAAAGGCAGTGTGTAGGGTTCCTGGGAGGGAGGCTAACATTTAGCCTCTTTTAATTAAAAAAAATCTCTGCTGCTGTGGACTACTCTTACAATGATGCTCAGCCAGCATTATGGTGGACACCTGGCTGGCTGAGAATCATAGGAATCTTAGTTCACAGCTAGCATCTGCAGCTTTACTGTTGCTGCAATTTCCATGACGCTAAGCCAGCATCATGGAAGTAGTATGTCTGCTAACAAAAACGAAGTGTGTTTTAAGTGGCGATGCAAGCGCGACATTTTAAAGTGCAATTGCTTGTATTGGTGAGTTCCGTGAGATTTTTTTAAAAAAGTGTCCCTCTTTCACATTTTGAAATGTTGGGAGGTATTATAATATGATTTGAGAAAAGTGTAATTTTGGGATTAAGATCATATTATTTATTGGTTATTTTACACAATAGTCACATACATTATTCCACCGTCCTCCAGACAATTCACACAATCCAGTAGAGCTTAAAGTTTAAAAACTAATATTTAAGGTGGGCAAACAGCCCATGAGATGAAAGCAGAGCTATACAACCTAAAAAAGAATATGGTTGAAGAGAAACTAGAGTTATGCTGTTCCCATTAGATGCATTTTGAGCTCACTAGATACAGGATGTGTAATTCCTGAACTGTGCTATCTTTGAAGGCAAGGTAGCACTTTGCATGGTGGTTTGTGTAACACACCTTAAATGCTGGTGCTGCTGACAGCATTTGTTGTACGTAGGAAAAACACTCAATCACAAAATTTGATTTAAACACAGGATTGAAAGGTTCTTTTTCAACCCGGTACTTTATCTTGCAGAAGTGGGGTAAATGTCATATTTTCCTCTATATCAGTTTTGTAATTGGAAGGTAATTTGTGGAAAACGATTCCACTTCAAAGTGTATCTTCTGCTTACTGACAGTAAACTATGAATAGAAAAGACTGCCTGGGCAGCTGCACGGAACATTCTACTTTAGATATCCCAATCAGACAGAACCTTTCTCTCTGCAATAGGCAGAGGTTTAGAAGTCGGATATAATAAGTGACAGGAAGGAAGCAGTGAGAGAGAATAAAAGAGCAAAGACATCTTGAATAATAATAAAAAAAAAACATTCAAATGGATGATGCTTAATGAAGAAGAAAAGTTTATAAAAAAGAATAGTTAGAGGAAGTAATAAAAGGAAAATAAAGGAATAAAAAGGAAACAAGTATAAATAAATAGAGGAAGGCTAATAGAGAAGTTATATCAAGGACATAAAGACATTAAGATAAAAGGCGGTTGTTAAGCTCAGATGGAAATTCTGACGCATTCAATACATGCCCACACAGGATGAGATAAATATGGCAGATACTTCCTGGTACGGGGAAAGGTTTGTCAAAAATAGTGTGCTGCAGGAAAAGAAGCCATTAGTTTAATTACAATTAAAATGCAAAATACTAATTAAAGAAGACTTTGTAATATATCAGATATAATTTGTAGATGTTTCCAGCTTTGAGTGAACGTAAAATAAGACTTAGTAGTTATAACAGAACATGGTAGCTGAACAGGGTAACCACACTGGCCATTTTTTTCCAGCACACCTGCAAAGGGCTGCCTTTAACTAAGTGGGATATATAAACTTACAGAGAATCAACTACTTAGTTACACATCCTAAATATTGCAGGATAGCACTTGAGTTATGTGATCACCCTTTCATGGCTTAGGAAGACATCATCAAAAGGATGACATACTGCATTTGATTTGGAAATGCAGAACTGCTGGTATTCCCAATAGTTTAGAGTTTAACAAATCCCAGACTATGTGCAGCTACAAGAGTAGAGATCTGTGCTGGTCGGGTCAAATCACAAAGTGGAGTGTTGGGCTATCTTGTATCCTGGGAGTCCACAATGTTCAGCCACTAGAAGCAGCAAGTGGCAGAGTTATGGGTCAGGATATTTATCTCTGCTCACCCCCACCCATGGAGAAGCACACAAGGTGGCTGAGATAATTTTCACAGGATGGTGCCCCTAGTTAGAAAAAAATGATAGGACAGCCATAAATAAACTACATATAACATGCTAGCAACAGTGTGTTTTCTAGGCACAGAAACAATCTCTACATTTCTCCATATCACACATTAACATATACTGTAGATCATTTAAGAAGAATTTCAGTGAAATGGGGGTATAATTTATTATTGACAAGGATCTGGTGTCTAATATATTCTTTATCTACAGACTACCTCTGTATATTCACTATTGTTATCTGTATAAGGATATTAGTTTGGTGCCATTGTTTTCTGTGTAATGCCTTTGCCATTGTGTTGTGTGTTAATTTTGTTCCTGTTTCCTGTTGTATAAACTATGCCCAGTCTACCTAATGTCTCAGCAAGGCTCTTCATCCCGTCCTCTTGAAGATGAAACATGACGTGGAGCATTAATCAGAGAAGGGCACGGAGTTGGCAGTCAAGGAGTCAGGTAAAAAATAAAGTCAATAAAAATACTGATACCCCCTGGCTCCCTGGGGTATCAGTAGCGCTAACATGATAATAAGGGGGGCGGCTGAGTGGCATAAATACACAATGTGGGGCTGGCTGGGGGCAATACACAAGGGTGTGTGGGCATTAATTCACAAGGGGTGCTGTCTGGGGGCATCACATAAATCAATACTAAAGCAGGCTGGGTGGTGGGATAAATATACTATGTGGGGCTGGCTGGGGGTATAAATACACAATTTAGGGCTTGCTTGGGGCAATACACCAGGGTCTGGGGGCATTAATTCACAAGAGGGGATAGCTGGGGGCGTCACATAAATCAATACTAAAGGGGGCTGTCTGGTGGGATAAATACACGATGTGGGGCTGTTTGGTGGGATAAATACACAATGTGAGCAAAATTACACAACGGAGGGCTGGAGGTCAAAAATACACGTGGGGACTGGTGGCATCAATAAATTGGGGGGGGCTGGGGTCATCACATAAATCAATACTAAAGGAAGGGGCATGCTGGGGTCATAATTACACATAGGGCTGGCTGGGGGCGATACTCAAGGGTACAAAAATACAAAAAGGGGGGTCAACGTTAAAACAGTGTGGAAAATACATATATTTTGTAGCTTAGCCCATTCAGATGTGGGTGTCAGTGTGGCAGAGCCTCTCCTGGTGTGTGTGTAATTGGGTGTCGGTGTGGCAGAGCCTGTCCTGGTGTGTGTATGTTTGGGTGTCGGTGTGGCAGGGCCTGTGCTGGTGTGTATATTTGGTCATCCGTTTCCTAGCACTTAACTTACTGTAGGAATAAATGTAACTATTTAATGTTTACTTATCCAGAGGAAAAACACCGTCCTTAATTTGTAGACCACTTCATAGGACAAAACGTTCTAGGGCCAGAAATCAGTGAGTGAAAACGTAAAGGTATTGTATTATTCACTCTATTTCAATCTCCATATTTTATTAAAAATGATTAGTCGCACTGAATGGTTTCTTCAGGCGTCCTATGTACGATTACATTTGTTAGTGTACTGAAGGACTCCCAGTCCCATTACATAAGATTATATCCTATACTATCTGCCTAGCACTGATGTCATCATTATCCAGTAAATAGACAGTATATATAGACATTTAAGATTATGTCTATTCTAATTTATTTATTTCCATAAAAAGGCCCATCAAAATCCTCAGTACCAGGCCCATGATGCTCTTCATTCAGCCCTGACCCCAAGAACTGGATCAAGTACACTTCCAGCTGGCTTTCTACATGAAAAACACAGTTTTACTTTTTTATTTTTGATAAACACTGAGTGTCAACAATGTAAAGATCCCTGGGCAGAAAAGTAGGAGGAAAAGATTTATTTTCTTAACAAAAGACTGTTTTTGCTTTTTTAGGTTTGACTTCAACCCATTTATGAATATTGTGTAATGTTGCAGAAGGTTGGCAGTGCAGTTTACTATTACCCTTCAGCTTCATCTAGAAATTAGATTGCTTTAACCTTATGAATGACCTGGGTCCATACCTGTGAATTCTCGAGGTTTGACCCTGAGTCTCTAGGTGAAGTAGTGCTTCCAACACTCTCCAGGTAAGTTTCCTTTGTTTGGACAGAGGCTCAGTGTTTGGCCATGTCCCCTCCTACTTGTTACAGTTTTGCTATGGTAATAACTTTATAAACAGCTTACACTTTACTTAGGGCAAACTATTTTTTTAAAGACAAGTCATGTATCACTTCACATGATAAGGGAACAAGTGCAAATACATTTTTCACATTATTTCCCAGTTTATATCAAACCTAATTAATCTAGGAAACAAAGATTTTTTTTCCTAAAAGGACATAGCACATGAATTTTACTGCAAGTTAGCAGGGATTGGATGATTTTTTTTCTGCATGTTGACAAGCTGATATAAAATCAGATTAGCTACCAGCATGCAACAATGTGATATCTGACAGAAAGAAGAGGAAGTGCCAAACGGTTGAGCTGAGGATCAACAGCCCTACTACACTTGTGTATACACACAATGGTGAATCAATTACTTAACCAAGCTTACACTTATCCCATAATGCAAGGAATCATTACACAGGTGGTGGCCAACATGTAAAAATAGATGTGTCAGGGAAAATATGGCAACCCTAATTTCCAAGCACCTGCACACATCGTTATTACTTTCAATTTGAATTAATATATTTACATCAGTTCCTCTAAGCATAATAAATCCATAAGGAGCAGGATTATTATTACTATCTTTTAATTATATAGTGCCAACAATTTACGCGGCGCTTCATGCAATACATATATTCAAGGGAAATGACGAGACTAGAATTGACAGACTAAGACAAACCGATACATTAGGTAGAGAGGGCCCTCCTCGCAAGCCGTCAATCAAGCTTCTGGTTTACAGGAAAAATAGAGAAGGCTGCAAAACATGGACTGGAAGTCATAACGTATACATCACTATGAAAAGCTGTTTTTCTGTTCATTATTGTACAAGGTACTCTCACATTTCCCTTAACAGGCCCCTAACAAGTTAGATGCCCCTTAAATTTGCCACTTACCCATCACCAACCACCACACATTTGATGGCCTGCATAGCTACTAGCTAGGTAAAGTAGAGGATCTTCTGTTCAAGTCTACAGCTATCACAGAGAGAAAAAGGAACTAGCAAGAAAAATAGATAGGCAGAGAGCTAGAGAACAAACCACAAAAGTGCAATGTTATGAAACAGGAAAAGATATTTGCTCAACCATAGAGGAACTTAAAAAAGTAACCCTTCAGCTACCAACTATCAACAACTGTCAGACAGTATGCACTAAGGATCAACCAATTTTTATATTTTCTTCTCACTGCCCTTTTCTGTAAACAGAGAAACCATGCCATTGCTTACTACTTTTTGAGCCTGGTCATACACTCCAAGTTTTTTGTTTTATTGCTTTATTGCTTACATGTCCTTAGTTACTTAATCTCTCGAAAGATGCATTTTAAAGTCATATTGGTGTTGTGTTTTGTTTTCCTTTTATCTTGTTTTTGAGCATACACATACATCTGCTTGATTAAGCACTTATTGTAGAAAAGGTAGTTCATGTTTACTAAAAAAGTCAATCAAATTTAATGTCAAGATGTTTTTATTGTACATACATTAAAATAGTTTAATTAAAGTTTTCCTTCTTTTGAGACAGCTCATAATAACCAATATGGTTGCTTATTTCTTTAACACTTTACTCTGATTTTTACAAATATGGGAACTATCTGCTCTTTACAACTACCAATAGCTTTTGCTTTTTGTATTTTACAGTCAGTGTTTTAGAAATGCTTGGTTTACAGGAAAACTAAATTTCAGGCAAACAGTGCTTGCCTCATTGATGACTTTCATTCGAGAAAACAAGCTGTGTTTCACTTGCAAATACCATTCATTTGCTTGCCAACTGTACATTGCATGTGCAGTCCCAATGCATTCTTCACTTAAGTAGGATCCAAGTTTGAACCCACCCAATGCCAACAGCACTGGTAAACAGCCTAATTTGTTACCCCGTCTAAGAAGTTGGAGCCAAGTATCTCTATAGAGCATTTTACGAGAAAAAGGTTAGGGACCTAACATATTTAAATTAAACAGTTATATAAAAAATATTACTGTTTCTTTAAAAGTAAAGGCATGGTTTAACCTCGGTTATGTGAGTTTATAGACAGATTACAGCATAAATGTAATAAATTAATTTCTTAACTCATCTTCCTCCATCTCAAATCAAAAGGAATAATTCAACAGGGGGAGATATATCAATGGCAGAAGGATGTTAAGGATGCAACTCCCAGTGGTTTTCACATCATGTAATATAAAACTACGATTCAATAGTCACTTAGAAATGTCCTTGTTTGTAACAGAAAAGCTAACTTTGTCCACTAAAATAAGATCAGAAATACAGTACAGACATTGTTAATGTTGTAAATGGCTTCTGTAACTTGAAATGGCTGATTTTTTAATGGAGTATCATGGGCTTACAGAGGCCTTTTATCAGCAACCATCACTCCTATGTTCCAAAGGCACGTTTTGCTGGCTAATCCAAGTTTAATCCAAGGCTAATTGATCATTAGAAAACCCTTTTAGCACAGCTATGAATGTATTTGTTTTCCATGAAAACAGATAAGTGACCCAAACTGTTAAACAGTGGCATATACACTCACTGGCCACTTTATTAGTTGCCCAGCTGGGGAAGAGGTCACCATTAGATGGCAGCATTTAATAAAAGTTGAACTGGGCTGCCTGTGCCATTCCCCATAGGATAACATGGAGAAAGTAGGAGCTTCTCCTATTGGTCACCCTCCTCCCTGGAGAGGGCAGGGAATTCTGCAATGAGCCACGGTATCCCCATGTTAGGGCTGCGCCATAATCCAAATTTTAAAAATAATAAAATAGTGTAGTGGGGTATTATTCCACTCAAGGGATGTCAAACATAAATCATGGGATTTTATCAGTGGGACCTAACTTGTGGAGGAAATCCGAAGTAAAATGGCAAGAATGGTAACGAATGGATACGTTCCTTAAAAGCTTTCAGTGGAAGTGGAATAAAAACTGAGGAAAACTGTATTTTTCCACAAAATGAAAAGATATAGCACCTTGAAAGGGAAAATATCATTTCTATACACGACTGTAATAGAAGCAGCACAAGCGAATAAATTGAAGGGTTAGTTCATAAACAGATATAGATTTGCTGGTTAACAAATTCCAATTGTAAAAATAAAAGTATTTATTATTATTATCTTGTATTTATATACCGCCAACAATTTACACAGCGCTTAGTAGATGTGTCTATAGAAAGAAATTGCTTTTTGATTTCGTTATTAGTATTACTGATTACTTATCAAAAGTCAACTTAGTCCACAGTGCAGTAACAAGCAATAATGTAACATTATGTAAGCAGTGGATCCTTCCCTTAAAAGTGTGCATTAAACTGAGATGAAATCACTGCAAGAAACAGTATTCTTGTTGAAATAAAGAAATAAAATTACTAGTATCTTGAAAGGGACAATAAAATGTAAGATTTGCATACATTGCTGTGATATCAGAAGCCAATGGATAGAATGATAATTTTCAAATGGCTGTAGATTTGCTGAAATCACTTATGGTATTGTGTTACTGCCACCTTCTGGTACATTGACTAATATGTTAAAAATATCACCAAAGCTCATTTTAACCCCAAACCTAATGAGTTAAGTTTAGAGTCTGAGGATGTTCGTTAAGAAGAACATAGCCAACCACAGCAAGAAAGGAAGGAACATAGATTAAATTGTTTGTCTAAGTGTTAGGAGGCGGTTAATAAGTCTTTATGAAGCAGTGTTTTCTTAATATAAAAAACAATGCCTCCTTATCCTTGACAACATTGTGGTGATAATATTTGTAAAGATACTTAATAGGAAGAATCTAAACAAATGAACATTCTACTTCACACTGCATTTCACATACATTTCACAGTGGTTCTTAGAAGACTTTTCTCCTTTGGCCATCCTTTCCATTCTGGCCAGTCATATTCTGACAGCCAGTTTTGTGTCCACAGCCCTGTCCTAATGGTAGCATAATATTCTTACTGGAACTCTACAAGAATAAGAATGCCACGTCATGCTATGAAATATGCTAGCAATGTAAATTATAATTAGGTTATTCTTTAATTATGAATTTTGGTACTTAAGCAAAACACATAAGCAAAAAAGATTGTGACAAAAAATATAAACATTTCTAAAGGACATAACGCTCCGCTTTTATTTGGGTAGAATTATCACTTAATGAGGTCTATGAGAAATAACCAGTTTAAAGAAACATTTCAGGGGCTAGTAAATAGAATATTGGTTAAGGTTAGCCTAAACAATAAATAGCTTTTGATTGAAAATTTGTTAATCTCTACTATATACCGTACATTTTAATTTCGCCCCTCAAATTGAGGTTGGACTGTGAAGCATTAAATACAATGAACTAAAGATCTGATTGAGAAGACGGAGGCACACTTAGGCACAGGTAATTAATCAGATAATGGCCCTGCCACAGATTTCCACCAACCTTAGCTTCTCTTTGGTTAACTTTTAACCTAATGCCTACAAAACAAATGCACTGGTTGAAATGGCAAATGCTAAGTAGACAGTTTTAATGAGTGCATTTAGCTTTGCTAAAACTCTGTTGGCAACGGCTCCCCCTTTAAGTGTTCTATCATAATAAAAAGTCCACAACGGCCAAATTAAATGACTCATCTTTGTTATTTTTATGTTGATATTTGCTTTATAGTTGCACTATAAAATGAGAATAACAATTCAAATTAACATTTTGTGAACATAACTAAAAATAAATTACAAATATAATATAAACCTGGACTATAGAACTTGTGTGGCCTATATTTGCAAGACAGAAACGTGTATTACTGAGATTGTTTCTAAATTATCCCACAGATTACAGTTATAATTCTCTACCTAACCCAATGGCTCTTTAGAGCTGTTAATGTTATCCATAACAAAACTACTATGGATGTAAACGGAGGATTAAATAAACTCTGCTCTCCCTATACTGTTCAGACCATATATGCTTCACATTTTTAAAGAGACACATATGCAGGTTTATTGCATCTGACAATATGGTCAATAAAAATTTTGCTGTGGCCCTATTTTAAATTCATGGATAGATTTTTGTCTTGCAGGATATGTGTTCCACCAAAGACAGCTAAACCCATGGCATATATTTACCACCATTCAGCTCCCGCACTGGCTCGATTAGAGTTCAATAGGGGGTTAATAAGACCCCCAAGTATACAGGCATCAAAATATTGTCTTTGGTATCAAAGGGAGCTCTTCCCTGATTTGCTGCTTGAAGAGGCCAAAAAAGTGGTTTAAAACCTAGACCATGGAGAGGGAATTGTATTGCAGCTTTGGAGATGCAGCTTGTTCTAAAAGTAAGTGCCTATTCATTTTTTTAACAGGATGAAGAATGTACGCACTGTAAAGGGGCAGCCTTATGATAGAAGAATATAAAAGTGCTGTGTGAGGACTTTAATACGTATTCCTCCAAAATGAAACAAAAAAAAATGCTTACCTGACACAGAAGTTGTAAAATACAGAAGATGCTAAAAGTCTTCTTTATTCCTCCATGATCTGAAATATCTTGCCCCTGATTGGCTGCTTAAGCTTAATGCCTAGTGAGCTTCTTGCTCTCAGTGGCAGATCGGGTGCCACACACTGGCATAACTACAGGGGTCGTAGTGATCGCAGCTGTGACGGGGCCCTTGCCAGGGTGACCCCTGCAGCCCCTTGTTCCTGCCTCCTCATACCGATTAAAAAATAGTTTTGAACCAACACGGGGAGACGGGAACGTATCAGGGGTCATGTTATGTCAAACGACCCAGCAGTGAAACAGAGTGTGCGAGCAGCTGGAGAGAAAGCTGCTGGAGAGGTAAGCGGAGGCGAGGAGGATGTATGTGTATGTGTTTGTATATATGTACAGTGTGTATTTAAGCATGGATGTGTACTTGTGTGTGTGTGTGTAAGAATGGATGTGTACTTATGTGTGTGTGAGCATGGATGTGTAACTGTGTGTCTGTGAGCATGGATGTGTAAGTGGGGTGAGATGGAGTGTGTGTTAGAATAAATGTGTATGTGTTTATTAGCGAGTATGAGTAAGTGCGTGTAATTTGTGTAAGTGTGTTTACATATGTGTGCAGAGGGTATGTTGAAAGGAGTGGCAAGGAAGGCACAGACCAGCTGTTGAAGTTTCTGTGAAAAGGACCCTGTGGTTTCTAGTTATGCCCCTGGTGCCACAATGGGCAGACTTTGGCTAGATATGTAACCATAAAAAACAAAGTCTCAGGGCTGGCCTGTCTTCACCAGTCCGGCCCTGATCGACAGTAAAGTACTTCCAATCAAGCGGCTTAAGCAGCCAGTCAGTGGCTGCAAAGTGCTCCCTCAATCAATGGGAAGATTTTACACATGCTCACTGGGGTCAAAACAGCTCAGGATATGACTGGATGTGAATGCATCACCTGCAGGGCATTTAGCTAAGAGGTGGGGCAAATGCATTTGGGGAGATTCTGCAGAACATACACACACACATACACTCATTGAAGTGCATATGATGGCTGAAGTGTTCCTTTAATGTCTTTACAAACTACTTTAACATGCATTCTTCGCTGGTGAGGCTTCATGGGACACAGGAATTTCCGTTTAATAAAATTAAAGGAGAACTGTCACCTTTATAGCTATTAGCTTAATTAAATGTACATTTTAAAACTACCCATACATTGTAATATTTTAATTAACCAGTAAAAAAAATAAAAATGTCTTAAATATTTAATATAAAAGGCTATATTGCAGTAGGTGCCAACTACAAATTATGAACAAATCCAAATCACATAAGTACAGCTTCTAGAGTGTTATATGTTTATGAAAGGTTTAATCTGGAACAATTCGTACATATTGCCAGCTGGGAAGAAATATCCACTGATAATGTTTTCTCTCAGTGACACTGTAGAATTGTCGACTCAGATTTGAAAGTACTTTTTTATTTTTGTATATGTATTAAAGTTATGCTTTACAATATTCCCTGGTGCACGGTGCTTGTGATTCTTTACTCCTGTCATGTTCACAGATGCAGTTTTTATCCCTGCTCATGCATACTTTACTAGCCCTGGGCCCAGAGACACTTGCCTACAAAGTTACAAAGTGCAGGTCCTGATGGAATGCGTAAAAGATTTATAAGATGGATAAAACTGACAAATTCAAAATCATTCAAGAATAACATTTACTGTACAGTCTTGCTTTGTTTCCAAAAGGAAGATATAACTGAATCTTTTACACACACAAATACTTTTAGGGCCAGGCTAGTAATGACAATGCGGCCCTGGCACTTTAAGGCCAGCAGGCGCCTGATGGTGTAGGTGCGGCCGACGAGTGGATACGTGCAGCCAACAAACTCCATTTTTATGCACATATCCAGACATATCCAGCGGCTTGCACGTGCAAAAGCACCTGATCTACCTCATTTATAACTTTGTCACTAACACTTAAATGACATGCTTCTTTAACCCCTTAAGGACCAGGGTGTGTTTTTATTTTTTGTACCCTTCGTGACCAAGGCTGTTTTAAAACTTTTGCAGTGCTAGTGGTTAGCCAAAACTTTCTCCTCTTCCGTTTAGTGTACCCACACAAGTTTAATATTATTTTTTTCGGGACAAGAAGGGCTTTCTTCAGATACCATTTATTTGATCATGTCTTCTAATTTCTTATAACAAAAAGTTATAGTATATGATGAACAATTTAAAAAACAGTACCTTTTCCCACTTTTATTTGCTATTGAGGCATTTCACTGACACCATTGAAGCTCTTTTAAAATGGGCATCCATCGAAAAAGAAAGTGATCGTAGGTACGTCATTGGTAGATAAGGGATTAAAGTGTCTTTGTTTTTAATTAAATATATACAAAGAAGTAGGAGGTGTGCTCAACCAAGAACAGAAAGCATCTTAATAGCTCGCCCCATGATGCATCCCCGCTCTGGAGAGTCTGAAATATGTAATGACTGGTGCTATTACAGAGGAAAAATTTCCATCATTATATTAGACCCACCCTGCCCACAAGGCCAGTCCAAAGCAGAAATTCATTTCTCATGAGGAAAGTAACAATAACACGTTCCATTACGTGTGTGGATTTCTTAGTAAATTTATACTTATATCAGATTGTTGTCTGCCATCTGGAATATGCGGCTTCTTCAGAACAATAATTATCAACTATTGAAAAGTGTAATTTTTTGTAAACAAAACATCTCTTTTGACAAATTGTATGCAAAACTCAAATATGCAACGACAACAGAATGCAGTCAAGATATATTTGCAACTTGACATACGCACAAAAAGGCATACAAAAAGAACTTGACATTCAAATCAGGTTAGGTGATGGGAGGGATTATATTGATTCAATGGATTCGTTTGTCATACATTACTTTTAAGGAGCGTAGCAAATTCACACATTCACTCACACGTTCAGTCTTAACAATATCTCCCAATGACAAAAGTCAAGCATGTATGTGCTACAGCAGAGAAACCCAGCCAAAATTGTTTAGCTGCATCCATCGCTTACATATAGTACCCTACAGGGGTAGTATTTTTCATACTTATGGCTTAACAGGTTTGGGGTTTGTGAATGGGGGCAGGGGGTTATACCTTTTAGCTGTTGTGCTAGGGCAATGGGATGTAAGGTTTTTTCTTTTTTTAATACCGTATTTGCTCGATTATAAGACGACCCTGATTATAAGACGACCCCCCAAAATCTGAATATTAACTTAGGAAAAAAAGAAAAAGCCTGAATATAAGACGACCCTAAAGGAAAAAAGTTTTACCAGTAAATGTTAATTCATGTAAACTATTTTTTTTAATAAAAGCTATGATTGAGAAAAATATTTTTTTTTTGTTTTTATTTCTTGTATTTTCCAACCTGTCCCCCAGTTACGCACATCTGCCCCCAGGCTTGCCACACCAATATGGCACTGTGGCCCATGATATGCCTTTTAACCCTCTATATGCCACTGTGCCCCATGGTATGCCTTTTGACCCCCTATGTGCCACTCTGCCTCCAGAAATGCCTTATACCCCTATATCCCATTCTGGCATTTAGGGGGTTAAAATGCATATTATGGGGCAGAGTGGCATATAGGGAGGTATAAGGCATTCCAGGAGGCAGAGTGGCATTAAGGGAGTTAAAAGGCATTATATAGAGCACTCTGCCTCCAGAAATGCCTTATACCCCTATATGCCACTCTGGCATTTAGGGGGTTAAAAGGCATATTATGGGGCAGAGTGGCATATAGGGAGGTATAAGGCATTTCAGGAGGCAGAGTGCAC
Source organism: Spea bombifrons (assembly GCF_027358695.1). Classification (NCBI taxonomy): domain Eukaryota; kingdom Metazoa; phylum Chordata; class Amphibia; order Anura; family Pelobatidae; genus Spea; species Spea bombifrons. The sequence continues at coordinate 25,017,416 of NC_071092.1, read as the reverse complement.
TATTAAATGCCCCCTTAACGCCACTCTGCCTCCTGAAATGCCTTATACCTCCCTATATGCCACTCTGCCCCATAATATGCCTTTTAACCCCCTAAGTGCCAGAGTGGCATATAGGGGTGTAAGGCATTCCAGAAATGCCCTACACACACACACACACACACACACTTACTTACTTACTTACATACCGGTACTTCCAATTTCCTGCTGTATTGCCGGGGCAGCGGGTTGACGTCTCATTCCGCGGCAGCCGGAAGGAGGTGGAGTTGGCAGCGGGGGTTTGTATGCGTCCGTCGCAAATACCTTCCCCGGCTGTCAGAGATCAGGAACTCTGGAACTCTGATCTCTGACAGTCGGGGAAGGTATTTGCGACGGACGCATACAAACCCCCGCTGCCAACTTCACCTCCGAAAGCACCGGTAAGTGTGGGGGGGGGGCGACGACAGGAGGATCCAGGTCCCCTGCAGCGGTGCGGGGGATCTGGATCTTAGTCTCCTAATCAGACCTCTATTTGAGGTCTGATTAGAAGACGACCCCGATTATAAGACGAGGGATATTTTTCAGAGCATTTGCTCTGAAAAAAACCTCGTCTTATAATCGAGCAAATACGGTATTATTATTATCTTTTTAAAATTAATTTTTTTAAACAATCAGTGAAATATGGTTAGAGGGACCTCTTGAACATGTTATTAATATCAGTGATGTTACAATGACATCACTTAGCTTACTTTTTTGTTTATTTTTTTATTATTTTAGTGATTTTTTTATTGTTACAAAAAAATCACTAACCCTTTTTTAAATTTTTTTGGTTTATTTTTTCAGCTTGTGAGAAGAGTGAGAAGCATGGTTTCTCACTATCATCCCTGCGATCCCCCTGCACTGATCACACTGTGATCTCCATGCAAGTCCCCATAGATTACAGTGTCAGTGTCGGGTCTAGACAGACCCTGCAGGGGATATCGTGTTCTCCGATGACCTTCCGGGTGACGTTGGCAGTGAATGTAATGGCTTTCCGGCGCTCACGTGATGGGGGGGAGTCTGTCCCTGCCACTGCAAGAAAATCAGGAGGTACCTGTACGTACTAAATGGCTTTACTAGATGCATTTTTTAGGATGTACAGGTACGTCTATAGGGGACGGAAGGGCTTAAAAAAGGGATTTATACCTACTTTCATTTTTAACTTTAATTATATTTTTAACATCTAAGAAATTTGTTAATACTCCATTTTATTTGCCAATTCACATGGGGTAGCCAATGCATCCTTTTCCAAGCGAAATTTCCACCATGGAGCAACCAGGGTGCAGAAGGTACCTATGACTCACTTCTGATTAATATGGGCCATCGGCTGGCATTTTTAATTGTATATTGTCGTATTGTGTTTATATAACTGTAATTGCAGTAAGAATTTATTAGGAATTTTTAGTATAATCTCCCAAGGAAAAAATAACTGCTTAAGGACCAACATTTTTTTTGGGTACCCTAATATGTTTTTTGAAAGGTATAGAATAAACCTTTGGCTTCCCTTACTATACGGAGAGTTAAATGCATTAATCATACATACTCAGTTCTTCCACCCTACTGAATCTTATAGTTGATAAAATAAGTTTGATGAGAAGATAAAAAGTCATATGGTCACATGAAGATATTAACACAAATAACTGTAAAAATGCATAACCCACAAGCACATTTATATCTGAAAACTGAATAATTTCTGCGGTACAGATGTCAAGGTTCTAAAAGCATCCTGATCCAAAGGCAGGTCTTAGGACATTGACGGAAAGTTATCCAGGTTCAGTCCAAAATGTTGCGGGACCAGAGTTCCATGGCTGTGGCTACGAAACCCAAGTCTTCAGATGACGAGGGAAAACCAGGGTTCTTAAATGAGCTCCCACTCTGAAACTACCCCAACCTGTGTCCAACATATACCCAAACGGGCGCTCAGATAGGGCAAAAGGCAGCCGTAGCAACGGTGCTCAAAGTTCAGCGGCATTTCCTCGGGGCCCAGCAACCAAACAGTTCCAGGAAATCTCAGCTAGGACCCGGTCAGGCAAAAGAGCAGAAAGAACAGGGAAGTGGGGCAAGGATTACAACAGGGTGTAATAAAAATATAGGGCCAATACAAACTTCGTATAATTGGATCAACACATATGTATGTGCGTCAAAAATAGGCAGAGTCACTTAGATGCAAACAAAGGTAAAACATTTAATACGAACAAAAATAGAAGAAGAATATAAAAAGTAGATAACAAAAATAATACAAAACAAGTCTTACAAAACCTTGGAAAGGAATTTAGTTCATGATATCTGTCCTATGCATTCCTGAGGATGGAGGGAGGGAGTGTTGGGACGTGAAGAGTCCGTGGATGGCAAGTACATCTTCCCTCAACCTCTCTTCCCATGCCTCTCTCATGTCTTACAAATGCCTAGCTTATATACTGTAATAAATATAAGTCAACTATTAATCTCCATGGACAACAGCTGGCTCCCAACACAATGGGATTCCTCTTGAGTAAACCAGTTTCAAGGAATTACACTAGTGGCGAAACCCAAATGTCCAGGAACTCACAATACATCAAAGAGCTATCTCTCTACCAGGTGGGAACAATACAATCTCCTACAACAAAAGGACTGCAGGAGATAGTATCTGGGCTGGAGACAAGCATGTGTTTGTCCTACAACAAAAGGAGACAATATCAACATTCCAGAGACCCACCCTGAATTTGCCCTGAGAACCATCAACTTCACTGTGGGGGCAATCTAACTTCATGGACAAGAGCGGTCTCTACAGGCAGCTGGTGCAGGTACAAGATTGTGCCTTCCTAAGGATGAGTGGACACAAACTCAGAAGATGATTGGCTGGGACTGTTTGGGCATGGTGGCTATAAAGGTGTGAGCAACAAAGACAGAGGGAGAGAACCAGAAAGAAGGAAGAGAGAGAACCAGAAAGAAAGAAGGAAGGATAACATCAAGGTGACAGGGACACCCCATCCTTACATGCGCACATAGAGTCATTAGCATAGTGTAGTTAGAGTCATAGAGCCTTGTATTTTAGACGCTTCTCTATATACTCATATATATGTATTTTTTATTTTAATAAACCCATTGTTTTAAGCCACTGGTGTAAGTGGAGTTTCATACGACGAGGAATCTGTAGTAGTTAAAGGAAAGCCAGACGGGTGAAGGTTATATATCCCGGGATTCAAAGGTGCTTTCTACATATACGGTTTGGATAATGATGTCAGTCTATTGGTCTTCACCTAATTGGGTGTTCAAACAGCTTACTAAGGTCTTTACACGTGGAAACCCTATTTTAAATGGTTATATGTTTTTTCCTGAACTCTGGCTTTCTGACTATGGCTTGTCTTGACTACTCTGCATGTACCCTTGAGTCTGTGCCTGGTCCAGAGGATCCTTAGAAAGTTTTACCCAAAACACTCAACTCGAGGGGGAATCTGTTGGAGGGTAAAAAAACTCTGTGTTTGTGCCAATTGTGCTTGGAAGGGCAAAAAGTGTTGCTGCGTACAACTTATGCACTTGGATGCAGAGGTCCACTTTGCCAGCTATGTATGATGTGCGTAGCTATTACTCCAGTACCCACAATATTTTTTCCATAAAAAAGCTGTGCCCCACCACCTAAACACCGCATAATTGTTTACCTAGAGCGGTAAACTGTGCACATGACTAGGAAGTAACAAGCTGCCATTGGAAGCCATTCTCCAGTCAGATACATCCATAAGAGACTAGAGCTCTAATGAAACAATGGCGGAGTTGCTTTGTCTGCAGCTGGTACCTGTGCTCAGCATTGGGCAGGTGATATGTGATATGCAAGGCATTTGTTGAAGGAAAGGTAGGGTGGGGTGTCGACATGGGCCAGAGACCGTAAGGCCAGCTCTGGCTGTAGTTTATTGCATAGAATGGCTGTACCATAGCAGCACCTCCTTTCTTTATTAACTCCCCCTCCACTTTAAATGCTGAATGCATTTAAAGTTTAGGTTGAGCCACATAGCATTTACAGAAAATAGTGATCTGAAGGGAAGACAGCCTGTGGTTAAGAGGAACTTGCCAACAATGTAAAGGCGAAACAGACTAAGCAATGGGAGGACAGGTGATGGAGGGGGTAGAAAGAGACAGAAAGGAAATTGCTGGTAGCCACAGAGGAATCAACAGGAAATAGTAAGTCAACTTCTTGGTGCATTAAACTGTGAAATACAAGTTTCTACATTTTTTGTATGTGACACAGCTTGCACGTCCACTTCCTCTCACTAGGATCCCCCCCTTTCCACCAGTAAAATCTCTGAAGAAACACAAATCTTTCTAAATAATGATGACTAAAGGAGAACAAGAGGATGAAACAAATAAGGAAATTTGACACATGGGTCACAGGAGAGCAAAGTTCTGGATCCGAAGGTTTGAATTGATTTAGACATCAAATAAAGGGGTGGTGGACTTAATACAGTAGTATTATAGGTCTGGATTGAAAGTCAGTGTTAATGAGGACGCATAGGGTGAAAGAAGCGCCCATACAGCAGGTAATGAACATTAGAAACAGAGCAGAAAGAGAACTGAGACTAAAAAGAGGAATAAATAAAAGTCAGGAGTTAAACGAGACAGTCCATACAGCACACAAAGCTGAGACTCCAAGAGTGCTGGAGGGACAAAGAAAACCGAGACAGAGAGCTTGTGGAGATGGGGAGCACAGACAGTGAGAGGTGTGGAGTACATGCAGGGAAAAGCTGCAGAAAGGACTCCGAGAAAGATGTTCAGCCTTTGATGGAGAAATGTGACAGAGGTGAGCACTGACCACAGTGTTATTGTTGTCTTCTGAATCCCCCTTCCTGTCAACTAACGTGTCTTTATGTGACACTTTGTCCTTTTATGCTGTTACTGTGTGTGCCATTGTATGGTTACTTTAATAGAAAAACCGAATATGTTTGTGGTTTTCTGTGCTTTCTTATCTGTAACAGGGCTTCCTGGTTTACTTCACTACACACCCTGATCAGTAATATTGTGTTTCATTTTCTCCATGTGATTGATTGTACTTGATTATAGTATATACTGTCATATTCTTACTTTGAAGTGTTATTGCCATCTTTTTCTGTGATTATCTGTATTGCTAGGTCAATATGTAGCTCTTCTCCCAGCTATGTGATTTTGGATAAAGAAAACTTAGAGGACATACTGAATCACTGTTTAATGTCACATCACAATAGCTCTTTAGGATGCCTAAAATGACTTTCTTCACCATGAATTATTAGGACCCTGTAGTGAAGTGCCCTAAGCACTTGCCTATTCACTTTATACGGTAGTGTTATTTCTATGGTAGTAACAAATGCGTTGTTTTGGAACAGTTTTACCCCATCTATACATCAAATGCCTATGCAGTCTAGTGCAGATTTAAAACAATTAATTTACTGTGTTCCAAAATCATTTAGCTCTGTGATAGTGAATACATATTGTGCTAAAGTATCAACTAGCCCAATGGCTTCAGGTAGCGCTTATATGCATGGCTCAGAACTTAGGTAGAAGACAGTATGTACAAAAATATATTTATGTGTCACACCTTTATCAGACCTTTATGTAGTGTCTGTTTCATCTCCAGTACTGAAACTCCAAAACAGATTATTCAGTTGAATTGGACTGAATAAGTACCTCTTTGCTGAAGTACCCCTGGAAGTACAAGATCTTCTGGTTGAGGAACTAGCTTTGCTTTACTAAACCACCTGCCCTCCCAGGCACTGCCCTCTGTTTCTAAGCACTTATGAGAGCATTGGATCTTATGAACTGAACCCCTCTTCTCTCTGATGTTAATTTCAGTGCTCCATTTTCCCTAATTCCCTACAGTAGTCTGTTCCAAATCTATGGTACATATGAAGAGAAAGAATATAAATAGAAAGAGTGACATTGTTAACAAGAACACTAACATACATAACATTACTTAACAATTGCCCATATGACACTCTGCATTTGTGAATTTGGTTAATTTTGCAAAGAGTCTCATAAATCTTGCCAAGGATTGGACAAAGGTATAGAAATAGGAAACCAGCTTTAGCTTTTTTTTTTTATATATTTTGATATATACAGATCAATCTCTTTGCAATATGCATTACACAATAACAATAACAACAAAAATAACATTACAAAATAAGCATCAGTCTGATCTGTGATGTTGTTTCCATGTGTGTGTTTCATTTTCTCCATGTGATTCATTGTACTTGATTATAGTATATTCTGTCATATCCTTATTTGAAGTTTTATTGCCTTTTTTTGTCTGTATTGCTAGGTCGGTATGAAGCTCTGCTCCCAGTCATGTGTAGCACTATGATTTTGGATAATGCAAACTTAGTGGTGCATACAATTGCAACATATACTGAATTGCTCTTTAATGTCACATCATAATAGATCTTTAGGATGTCTTAAAGGACTTTCTTTAGAATGAATTATTAGGTGCTATAGTCAAGTGCCCTAAGCAGCTGCCTAATCACTTTATATGATAACGCCATCTCTTATTTTACCAACCATATGTTTTGAAGTTGTTAGTAGTCTTCTGCCTCTAAGCTGAGAACAACTGGGTGTTGTTTGGTTAATGGTCTCTGTGCTTTCTACTTTGTTTTGTGTACATCTGCTGAGCTCTCTAATACTTTTGCGACCTCTGGATTAACTGTCTCATGGGTCCTTACCCTCACTTCTTGGCATCATTGATCGTATTTTGTTGCTTTTTGCACCTCCAGAAATTAACTTCATAACTTTACTGTTTTTACCTAGGTGTATATCTTGATCAAAGAGAGGAGCATAAGGCTCAGACCATCAAGTGTCACAGGGAACAGCTGCTTGAATCAATTAAGGTGCCCACTTTATAATTCTAGCACCCAGGCACATTTTTCAACACTGCACCTACTTCATTCCCTTCTGTTGCACTATTACTCTCTGAACTTTACCCTTACATCTCTAATGTTTTGTTTTTAACCCCCATACGTTATACTCCACAGCTGAAAAATATGGAGCTAGGCACATCAGTTTAGGAGCCAAAGTAAACTACTTCTAAGTTTATTCCACCACTGAAATGTAAATTCTTTAATGAGCGGATTCAAATTGCTCTTAAAATTGTATGGTATTTGTTTGACACGGTATGATCAGCTTGTACACCAAATAACAGAATGTATGTGGCCCTGGCTCATTGAAGAATGGAATTGGACACCATTGGTCATGAAGCAGATATCATTTATTATGATGACATTCACACTATTTACTTTATGGTATTTAATTCTAGAGCATTAAACAATCACTTTAACAATATCTTCTGTACCACACTCTCTAAATGTTATTATGCCCAATAACATATCTCTAGTGCATGCTAGACAGACTGTATCTCCACTAATCTTCTCCAGTATCCAGTATTATAGGTAGACTATATGGTGGGATGAGCCCTACCCTGAACTCTGTTTCTTATTTCTTTTATACTTACTATTGTCCACAACTTTTTCACTCTCGCTCTTACTCACACTCTCTTACATTTGCATGCTCTAATTCATACTCTCACACGCACTCTCTCATGCTCTCATTCTCCCTCTCAATGCCTCCCTACTTCTCTGCCAACCACGTACGTGTCCCTTTCTCCTTTCCTGCTGTTTTGTTTCTTCCCTTGCCTCTTCTTGTTCTTCTTTCTTTGCTTCTCCGAGGACCAGATCTATTGGTGCACTTACGCAAAAAAGGCAGAGCCTATGGGCACACCCTCTTGAAGGAACCGGAGAGGTGCTGTCCCCATGGCTTTGTCATTTTGTGGAAGTACTCCAAGAGGCCAGAATAATGAAGACAGATGCATGGGTTCAAGCATTTCTGCATCTTTTTTCAACGCAAATCTATCTGCATTATTCTGCTCTCTTGTTACACTTCTGCAAAAGGGCAGAGCCACGGGGACAGACTCTCCCCTTTTCCATCAATCAGGAGAAAGGGTGTGCCTGGAGGCTGCTCTCTTTTGCAGAAGTGCACTAGGAGAAGCGGATGAAGTAAGAAGACGCAGAGAGAAGTGGACGAAGAAAAACACAGAAGAACAAGAAGAGGCAAGACAAGTATCAGAGCTGCAGGAAAGGAGACAGGGACATTGAAGCGGTCGGCTGAGAAGGCAGGGAGACATTGAAAGAGACCATGAGAGAAAGTGAATGAGAGTGTGAGAGGGAGTGAGTGAGAATGTGAGAGAGCATGAGAGAAAGGGAATGAGGGTGAGTGACAACAAACTTTGCGTCCCAATGGAAAAAGCCCTCCGAATTTCCTCTGTGTTTACTGACTTTCTCGTCACTAATTATAATCTCTGTCTAATTCATAGAACCTGCAGAATGAGATAACTGAAATAGTGGCAGATATTGATGATTTTGAGCGCATGGAGCAAAGGTCAGTCACCCACTAAAGGACTTCTTAGTTCATTGTTTGACAAATAGAGCATGCTTTCTTTACTATCAACTGATCTTTTCTTCATTCAGACGTAAAATCCAGAAGGAGAATGAACTGTACCGAGCTAGCAGAAAATTTAACATGGACCCAGATAAGGTGCGTAAAGAGTTGAGGACGGGAGCACCCCTACAATGGTTTGTTCACTACAAAATATCAAAATCAAATGGTAACATTGCAAGTATGTAAAATACCAAAAACTACAACAGCTTCAAGACATATTCCTCCTTCCAATATAGCGACATGAAAAAAACAGCAACCATAGAGTGGACACAAAAATAGAAAGACAGTGGTGTAATATTATACATACCACCAACCCTAGTAAATAACTGCACTACAAATGTAGTACAAAGTACAGGTAATAGTTAAAAGCAACTTTTTATTGATTAACTACTGTACTGATATTATTCTTATTGCTTTTACACATTATGGAGAACTTCAATCTCTTTATTAGGCTAGGTTTCCACTTGGTTTTTTTTTTGCTAAAAACGCCCATAAAAACACCAATAGCGCCACCTGGCATTTTTTTAGTGAAAAAACGCTGCAGCCAGATGTTAGCTGTTCTTCAATATGAAATCGCAAAATGCCATTTCCACTTGGCGTTTTTTTGTTTGGCGTTTTTTCAGTCCTCTTTGGCGTTTTTCTGCTTTTTTGGGCTCTGTGGCAGTTTTTCAAAACAGCAGCATGTTGACACTCTGGCGTTTTTTGCAAGGAAATCTTGGTGTTTTTTTCCAATAGAAGTCTATGGGAGAGAAAAAACGCCATGAAAAAGCCATGTGGGTTTATTGCCTTGGCGTTTTTTATGGCGTTTTTTCCACAGTTACAATGCAGAGGATGGACCCAGTATCTGTGTGTCCTAGGAGAAATAGGCTGGAAACAAACAGTTTCACACAAAACAAAGTCCTGGACTGGTTCATATTGAATTTTACACCATTTGGAACAAACATGCCGTTACAAACAAACATACCTGACGCATCAACTGGATCCTGCGTGCCAAAAGCAACAGCAAACAATTTGCACCATCATTTGGGGCCAATCTTCCCAGAGGAGCAGACATTCGAAATAAAGCATGCCTTACAAACCACAGAAAAGAGACAAAAGGGTCTACCAAGTAAATGACATCAGGAGAGGGCAGATACTTGCCATTTATCCTAATCCCTTTTAGCTGGGTGAAACTTCTAACTTGTAAAGGCTGGAAAAACTGCCTAAGGTCAAAAAAAGCAATTTCCACAGAACGCCAGAAAAAACTCCAGAAAAAACGCCAAAACGCAGGTAAATGCAGTGGCAGTTTTCTTGGCGTTTTTCCTGGCGTTTTTCATCAAGAAAAAAACGCAGGACAAAAACCCAAGTGGAAACCTAGCCTAATACTACATTTTAAAGACACAATAGTTACACTTTTTATGTCCAAACACCCAGTAGGTCAGTCAATGACAGTTATCAATTGAGAGACTGCAAACTCCTAGCTCATGTCGTTTAAACCTCAACATGTTCTGTCTCACAAATGGCATAGCTTCTTCAAGTACAACCATTCTCACTTATATTTGCACTGATCATTGTTCAGCCTGACTTTCACTTAGAGACTCAATATGCGGTAAAACATGGTATATTGTATGGTTATTAATGTTATTAAAGGAGCCCTTCCTTGACATAAGAGACCCTCCTTGAGGTTTGTCCAGGGGACTGCCCTCTGTCAGGCCTAAGCCAGCAACACCTATAAATAGTATTGATCATACCTCAAAATAATTGACACAGCAGATTGCCAAGAGAACTAGAAGGACATTTCTGTGCTAGCAGGTTATTCCATCGCAATACCACCAAGACAGGGTGGGGTTGAATATAAAGCTTCTGGGTCCTTTGGAATTCCCAGCTGTGGCTCCATCATCAGGAATACGTTCTTAGAGTTATTCTGGTTTGTCATTAAATAAAAAAATAAATAGTAGTAAGGGCTCATATCAACATGCAAAATTTTCACTTAATGGTTTAAAATGGGACATACTTACAAAGATGAGGAACTCCAAACAAAGCAAATGTTTGCAATATACTGTACTATACATTGGTAGGAACATTGCTGTATTGAAAGAAGGAGGATGACACTTTTGAAATAGCTTATGTTGCCTGCATATTAAAAACATACACTTCTGTGGGACATTTTTGGAGTTCTATTATTGATCCAGTCCCTGTTTACCAAATTTAAAAATAATAAGTATATTGGAAAGAGTGATTCACATTCTTTAATATCTATCTTTTGTAATTACATAAATAGGTTAAAGTTATTTTCATATTATGGATAAATGCTACTTTGGTGTTTTCTGCTGCAGTTGCCATATATGATTATTATAGATAAAACTGTGAAAACTTTGGGGGGTTTTTCGAATATGTTTGTTACTAAATAATAGTTCAAATATATGAATATGGCATGGAAAAACAATGTATATATTGGATAAGAGAACTGAAAACTACAGTTTAAAAAAACTGTGACAGAATGACCTGTCATACAGGGGCCCAAGGTACTCAGAAATGGCTCCAGCCTGGCTGCCAAACAGGCAGGAACTCCATTGTTTAATTAATCCCATCAATAGGATTGCTGACTGGGGATTAAAGGTTGGGTTGAATACATGTATCTGTTAATTTATGTTAATGAAGTTCTGTGGCTATATCAGTCTATGTTTTACAACAATAAACTGTTCATTCCTGCTGTACTCAGTTCAAGGTAGTTGTGTCTACTTATTGGGTACACATAGCAGGGTTCCAAGGTGCGCATGCTGGCCGGTGCTGGAAGTGATTCCAGGGACAAGAGGAGGATACATGTGGGTGATCTCTGGGAGTTACTACAGCTCTCTTGGTGAACCCAGTTACATTGGTGGCAAGCGGTGGGATTGCCTCCTAGTCTGAGGGACACTTCATTTGCACCGGGATCTATCTCCAGGAAAGAGAATGGAAGTCAGCTACGCAGAGCTGATCCAGAGGAATTGTACCCGTCTGAAGCTCTGGAGGGAAGTTCTCCACTTGGAAATTAAGTACAAGGGGAAAAGCCTCCCAACCTTTGAGGAAAGGTTTTCGCTCCAGCGGAAGTTGCGGATGCCGTTCTTGGGGAAGCAGCCCAAAGAGGAATGGGTGGCTGAGCTGGAGGTGCTGGTCCAGACAGAGCTGAGGTTGGATGATGGATATCGGGCTCTGCGGTGGTACGCAGCACAGCTGTGCCTGGGGCTGGAGGATAAAGGTCCTACAGATTATTATTGGAAATTATAGAAAAGGATCCCGACTTCGGTAGTGCATCGGAGTGTCGGGGAGAAGATGTCCAGGAGCGAAGGGAGGAGGATATCCCATACATGCCTGAGCTGTGGGCTGACCTGGATTATTTGGTCACACAAGAATGGGAACTGGAACAGGCATATCAAGAGTTTTTTGACCATGTGCAACAGTATGCCCCAGTGACCATGGATTTCATTGATTTTACTGCGTGGTCACCTGAGGATGTTGACTCAGGAGGGGTGGATGGGACTGAGTCACAGGGTTACTGGACAGCTAACCCAGATCCGATAGCGGAACTATGTGATTGTACACCACAACCAGATCCAGAGACTGTGGATTTAATTGATTTTACATCTGAGGATGTTGGTCCGGGAGGGCTTGCAATTGGCTTCCCTTCTCAGCAAAAGGAAGAAGGTTTTGTGGGTGTAGTAGCTGGCACTGCGGTCTCCACAAGCACCCACCCAGCAGAAGAGCTGCCATCGGGGCAGAGTGCCACTGGCTTCTGCCTGCTCCTTTCCCTGTTTCCCGAGCTTGACCACAGCAACCTTGTAGGGTCCAGTCAGGCAGCCCCAGAGACTGTGGTAGTTGATGGGACTGGGGTCTCCACACCTGGGTCCCCGGAATGTTTGGCAGTTGGCCCAGATCCCTGCTCCCCAGCAGAAGCGCTGGCAACAGGGCAGAGTGCTGCTGTTCTCTGCCCACCCCTCCCCCTTGTTCCTGAGTCTGACCATGACGCCCCCGCAATTCTCGCTCAGTCCACCCCAGCCGAAATACTGGCAACAGGAGAGAGGCAGGACGGCCCCTCTCTACCAGCACTGGAGGTGCCCGCAAACCCTATAGAAGAGCTTTCTCCTGGTCAAAGTGCAGGTGGCCTCTGCCCTCCCACATCAGACGTCCCTCCACTAGAGGATGGTACAAAACCAGCACTGGGGGACATGTATCCCATACAGGTGGATGAGACTGTGGTTGCCACCTGTGGTCCCCAGAATTGCTGGGCAGCTGGCTCGGATCCCCAACCCTTGATTGAAGGGGCCCCCGCCACCCTGTCATCTCCTCAGCGGCTGAGAAGACTCCAGAGAGAAGGTGCAGTTGGCCGGTGCTGGAAGTGATTCGAGGGACAAGAGGAGGATACATGTGGGTGATCTCTGGGAGTTACTACAGCTCTCTTGGTGAACCCGTTACACAAACATAGCAAAAAAAAAAGCTGAAAATGTAACAACCAATAAATAATAATATTGCAAGCTGGCATTAACCATTCCAGTTCAGTCATTAACCCTTTTGTTTATCAATGTAATTTCTTTGTGAAATTTGTGAAGCTGAGATCAGTAACCACCATTAGCTAAACAATTTATTGCCACAAAGTGCCTCCTGCTTCTCTTCGTCCTAGTTTAACAAAATGTGAGGGCTAACTTAATGTGAATAAATAATCATTCAGATCTTGAAAACAGGACGTTAAGACATCTGCTCCCATGGTAGCCATGAATTGCTTAAGTGTTAAAAAATTATATTGCTCTACTTTTTTCAGGGCATAGAACTACTGATTGAGAAAAAACTCCTGGAGAGAGAACCCGGACAAATTGCTGATTTCTTATATCAAGGGGCAGGACTTAGCAAGACCGCAATAGGAGAGTTCCTTGGTCAAATGTAAGAACAATAAATTATAGTCTCTATTCTGCTTATTATAATGTTACAAAACAATTACTGGTATTATCTATATTAGACATGATTTAGTGATTTGTTTAGTGATTCCTGATTGGATTTAATGTTGGCAACAAATGCTTGTTTATTGGTTCAATTAAGTGTCTAACCTGAGGTTAAGGTGAAGCGAACTTAATGAGGGATGACACATGTAGCACATTTTAAATTAATTCTTTTATAGATGGAAAAATCAGGATTAAATATTTGTAGACAGGTCTTTACCTTGTTACCTACTATAAAAAAAGGTAAAACTAACATGCAGAATGTGTGTCTAAACACACTTTGACATACAAATTTACACTTTTGTTGCCAGATGACGTTTAATATGTGCCATTAGTGCAATGCAAGACAGAATTGTGTATGTATTTTGTACAGGGGTAGTTTGTATTTAAACATTCATACAAAATAAAAAGGTGCCAACACAAAAATGGTTATTTTTAACACTCCTTTTGATGAGCTACAATAATTTCCCTTAATTGATTTATGTGATGTTTGCCAGCAACTTGCTAAAAGGCATCATGTGAACTACATCAAAATATCTTTTTGCACAAGTTGCCATAATGTATCAATGTCAACTACAAGAAAATGTAATGAATGGAGATTGCCATTTTTTTGGCATGACACTCTGACAAGCGAATCTTCATATTTGGTGAAAGGTACTTTACATTAATATGCTGTAACAAGTTGCTGGCAAGTGCCCAAGAAATAAATTAAAGGGACACTCCAGTCATCATATACACTTTATGATAGCTGTGTTGTCCCCTTTAAATCATCATTTTCTACCCCTTTTTTAAAGACATGGAAGCATCCCTCTGCAGAATTTTTACACATTTTCCGAAATACATGTATTCATAGGAATGTCTGAAAAAAAAGGAGGGATTGCAACAAACCAAATGAAAATGAAGGAGGAAGCTCAAAATTTTTGTTTGGAATTCATTGGTTGCTTTGTGTATTGAAGTTGGTTTAGCATATTTTGTTTTATGTGTAATGTGTATTGTAATTGAAAAGAAAAATGGTGGGAAGGGAAAGCATTCCTCCCATCTGTGCTGTCGGACCAATAGGGGACTCAATGGTCATATGTCAGTATGTTAATACAGTGAAACCTGCAATGCTGAAACCTTTTTACTTAATAACCCCTTTCTACTTATTCAGATAATTCAGTTATTATGATTAATACGTATAATTGAATTGCATTTAATCCATGTAGTGACATAAGTATTGTTAGATGTTTTTGCCAGCTGAACTCTTTCTGTATCACGTGTCTTTTGATAAGTTAATGAGGCCACGTCTGCAATGATCTCAAAAGCAATTCAATATGAATGTTGAATGCAAAAGCTTAATTCAGTCTCCCTCTCTGCCCACCATCCTGCATGGATGGGGCAATCTGCATTTTGCTGGGTTATGTCGGACCTTTTGGTTGCAGGTTAGTCTTAGGCTAGGTTTCCAGTTGCTAAAAACGCCCATAAAAACGCCAATTCAGCCACACAGCGTTTTTTGTGAAAAAACGCTGCGGCCGGATGTTAGCTGTTTTTCAATAGGAAATCGCACAATGCCATATCCACTTGGCGTTTTTCTGTTTGGCGTTTTTTCAGTCCTCTTTGGCGTTTTTCTGCTTTTTTGGGCTCTGTGGCAGTTTTCCAAAATCGCAGCATGTTGACACTCTGGCGTTTTTTGCAAGGAAATCTTGGCGTTTTTCTCCAATAGAAGTCTATGGGAGAGAAAAAACGCCATGAAAAAGCCATGTGGGTTTTGCCTTGGCGGTTTTTATGCCGTTTTTTTCCACAGTTACAATGCAGAGGATGGACCCAGTATCTGTGTGTCCTACGAGAAATAGGCTGAAAACAAACAGTTTCACACAAAACAAAGTTCATATTGAATTTTACACCATTTGGAACAAACATGCCATTACAACTGGATCCTGCGTGCCAAAAGCAACAGCAAACAATCTGCACCATCATTTGGGGCCAATCTTCCTAGAGGAGCAGACATTCGGAATAAAGCATGCCTTACAAACCACAGAAAAGAGACAAAAGTGTCCGCCGGGCCGTGTTTAAGTAGAACTCTACCATGGAAATGACATCAGGAGGGGGCAGATACTTGCCATTTATCCTAATCCCTTTTAGCTGGGTGAAAATTCCAACGTGTAAAGGCTGGAAAAACTGCCTAAGGTCAAAAAAGCAATTTCCACAGACGCCAGAAAAAACTCCAGAAAAACCGCCAAAACGCAGGAGAATGCAGTGGCAGTTTTCTTGGCGTTTTTCCTGGCGTTTTACATCAAGAAAAAAACGCAGGACAAAAACCTAAGTGGAAACCTAGCCTTAGAAAGTGCATTGTTTGTTGGGCTTTCACTCTATTGTATGTTACTGTTGTCTCTTATTAAACAATCTGTTAAAGTAGACAAACCTTTGTGATATATTTTGATATTTGGTTTAAAACCATAATCAGGACATAATAACAATCATCTATTCCATGGCAGATTAGGTAAATACAACCTTAGAAGAAGAACAACACACGACTTTTCCATTTTGGCCTAATTTTTGTTTAATAAATCATGACACGGTATAATATGTCATGTCTTATTGTTCATCTGAGGTTGTAATCATCTGCCAAGGAACAGATGATTGTTATTATGTTCTGATATGTAAAAAAAACTTATAAGTAGAGTTTTAAATATGTTTTTGTAAATGTATTTAAGTTACAGTTTGTATAAAGGGATTTTGGACAAATCGTTCAGTTTAAACTGAAGACAGTGTTCATTATAAGGAAAATCTCTGTTATGTTCGCCAAACGTTATTTTTGATTGTGTGCCCTGGGAGTCGAATCACTAGTGAGTTAGGTTTTACAGTAGTGTTTGTAAGTAGGCTTGAGTTGAGCCTCAGTAATTGCTATGTACAAAACCTGATTCTGACACAAAGCTTAATATGTAGTTTTATCAACAAGCGACTGAACATTATGACCACCTACCTAATATTGTGTAGGCCCCCCTTTTGCCGCCAAAACAGCCCTGACCCGTCGAGGGATGGACTCCACTAGACCCTTTTGAAGGTGTGCTGCTGTATCTGGCACTATGATGTTAGCAGCAGATCCTTTAAGTCCTGTAAGTTGCAAGGTGGGGCTTCCATGGATCGGACTTGTTTGATCAGCACATCTCACAGATGCTCGATAATATTGACATCTGGGGATTTTAGAGGCCAAGTCAACACCTTGAACTCCGTGTGTTCCTCAAACCATTCTTGAACCATTTTTGCTTTGTGGCAGGGCGCATTATCCTGCTGAAAGGGGCCAATACCATCAGGGAATAACGTGTCCATGAAAGGGTGTACATGGTCTGCAACAATGCTTAGGTAGGTGGTACGTGTCAAAGTAACATCCACATGAAATGCAGGACCCAAGGTTTCCCAGCAGAACATTGCCCAAAGCATCACACTCCTTCTACCAGCTTGCCTTCTTCCCATTATGATATGGGAATTATGATAATTTACCATGTGTTCTCCAGGTAAGTGACGCTCACGCACCCAGGCATCCACGTGATGTAATAGAAAACATGACTCATCATACCAAGCCACCTTCTTCCATTGCTCCGTGTTCCAGTTCTTATGCTCACATGCCCATTGTGACGCTTTCCGCAGTGGACAGGGGTCAGCATGGGCACCCTGACTGGTCTGCTGCATCACAAACTGTGATGTACTGTGTGTTCTGGCACCTTTCTATCAGACTCAGCCTTAACCTTTTCAGCAATTTGTGCTACAGTAGCTCGTCTGTTGGATTTGACCACCTGGGCCACCTTTTGGCCTCCCTCCCATGAGCCTTGGCCGCTCATGACCCTGATGCCGGTTCACTGCTTTTCCTTGCTTGATGAAATGTTCACTTGCTGCCTGGTATTCTACCCATTGACAAGTGCCATGATAAGAAGACTATTAGTGTTATTTACTTGAGTGGTTATAATGTTATGGCTGATGTTTCTGTGAAGGAGGAAGGGGGGTGCAGTGTAACACCAAGGTAGTAAACAACGATTGTTGCATAGATTACCTAGGTTGTGGAATTATCAACAATGCTATCTATATCAGAAACTGGGCATCGAGGGAACATAGGAATAACCACAAGCTCAGTGTTGGAGATATTCATCTTCAGGTAATAGAATGCCGCCTGGGATGCCATTTCAGAGATAGCAAAGTAAGTAAGAGCTGGTACAAAGGAACAAACAGATAAAGAAGAATAGAGGCATAACAAAAGACAGTGGTAGGGGGGACGAGCAAGTGCTTTTCTATTCATTGCTATGGCGATAGGACCACTTTAAAAACTAAGCAACACAATCACTTTTTATACATAAAGCCTACTGTTTAACTTTTAACACTGAAGGTATTTAACACAAATGTTGTATATCTTGATAAGGGCTAGACTAGAACACTATTTTCTGATTATTTTAAGAATACCTTCTTCTCATTCATGTTTGTCTCTAGGAATCCCCTACATATTAAAGTCCTGCAGGCGTTTGTAGAACACCATAATTTAACCAGACTTGGTCTGGTTGAAGCTCTAAGGTAAGGTGCAAAATCTTGGACCTGTCTATGTACGGCTGTAACCACATGATGAACGTGAGAGCTTGAGAAAGAGGGTTTTGTGCTCTATTTCACAATTTTGTAGTCTTTCTCTTGCAATTTCAATGATTATATTAACAGAATGGAGAACACAGTAGCCATCAGACAGTTATGGAATCCTAACGTATACTTTTATATATGATACATCTCCTTACTAAATTGTATTCATTCTTTTGAATTTATCTCTCATAGGCAGTTTCTTAGTAGATTTCGTCTGCCAGGGGAGGCTCAGAAAATTGATAGGATGATGGAAGCTTTCTCAACACATTACTGCCAGTGTAACCCAAAGATCTTCAAGTCTACAGGTCTGTTCATGTTAATGTCAGTGTTCATGGACACTAGGCAACAATAAAATTACAGCACATAATTTGTTACTCGTTATTTTGGTTTAGATTGTTAATAATTCTTTAGACAGACTTATGGTTCTTTCAACAGGTAGGTTTTCAGAAAAGTTAAGTACTTTGTATTTGTACACAGCTCTATAGCTGCCCGTGGGGTACTGACCACTGTCTGTGACTTTGTTTGTCGTTCCTTCTCTTACTTAAACATTTCTGGTAATTACCAATAAAACCCCCATGCAAGCAATATGTTTGCTTAGACGGTTTGGATTAAAATCATGAATAAAGTATTCATTTTTTATTAATTAATCCCATCAAGTACTAGTCAAGAATTTGTATGTGTTGATGAGTTTCTCTACTGTAACATTTGTCCCTCCTTGTTTTTTCTTATATTTCCTTAAACTCACCAGTATCAACCTTTGCATAGGCCCACTTACATTACACATCACTGTGTGGCTGCATGTTCTCAGAGTGAATTGTGCATGCCATAGCTGCCCAAAAAGTTGACTTCTGGCTGCAGTTGAACTATACCTGTCATTATTTTTAGTAATTTTAAAACTTTGTTTCGATCATGGGAATTGTAGCTCAGCACCCCTAATACATCTTATGGTGTGCACATATTTGCCTATATAGATGTCTAATTTTATGTGCCTATAGCACAGAGAGACCTCTACCTCAGAGCCCTTTGGTCGGGTCCATCATCATGAGCAAATAAATACAAGGAAGTTATGTTAATTTTTTGCCAAAATGATTTCATGTATTTTATTAGAAATAGGAAAGACTTAGTTCCCTATTCTGCTTGTGCAGCTAGTATTAAGAAGTATTTTCCCAGCACAGGAAACAGGTCATCACTACATAATTACACTACCGTTTAAAAGTTTGGGGTCACTTTAAAAGGCTAATTAATCAGTAGAAAAACCTTTTGCAATTATGTTACACAGCTAGAAATTGGCTTTTTTTTATGAAAAACAGCTAAGTGACCCCAAACTTTTGTACGTTAGTGTATAGTACAATAATAGATCGATACACACATTTCAATTATAATTGTTTTTTTTACCCTGTTTTACAGACAGCTGCTACATTGTGTCCTTCTCACTGATTATCTTGAACACTTCACTGCACAATCCAAATGTTAAGGAGAAGCCAGATTTGCAGCAGTTCCTGTCTATACACAGAGGGATACATGCAGGAGGAGACCTACCAGCCGAACTACTTACTGTAAGTAGGCCTGGGCCATATCAAGCTTCATAGAAAATGTCTCTGATTTTACATAAGGAATGGGACACTGGTTCCACTATGTATTTGGTGTGGCTATAGTCTTACCTCCAAGGTGTTTTAATCCAGAACCAATTTATGCAAGCCAGTCACTCTGATATCCTGTTTACTTGATAATGAGAGCCCACCAAGCTTATTAAACCCCTTTACGACAATTGACATGCTAGGCACATCACAGAAAAACATCCCAATGGTAACAATCGATTTGCCTGGCACGTCATGACTTTAAACCTGTGTAGAAAGCAATCTTCTCCCAAACGGTGTTGCTGACTTTGTCTCTCGCAAGATAGCAGCACCCATTAAAACATGTTCTCAAGAGGGTCACTCCCCCTGCAGGTTGATTACAAGGACTGCATTTAACCGTGCAAGCCAATGGAGCCCATCTTAATAATCACAATGTGATTAGTAAAATAAATGAAAAAAAACAACTTTTCCTGACTACAATTTGTCCATATATGATGTTGCTGACTTTGGCTTGTCCTAACTACGATGTGTCCGTATATCCTGTTGCTGACTTCGGCTTATCCTGACTATGATCTGTCCCTATATATCCTGTTGCTGACCCCAGCTAGTTCTGACTGCAATTACTCCACTAGGTTCGTCTCATCCTGCTACCTTTGTGCCCAGGCGTCCAGCTACCTGCTTTGTGGATCCACCTGGTGTGTCAGATCCTCTCTGTATGACAAAAATACCATTATTTGCAATACCCAGGAGTGCCTAGATTTCAAACATATATGGCTTGATATGAATAAATTAAATCGGCCAGGTTCAAAGATGGCCCAAATAGGACACAGGGACAGAATTTAACCAGTCAAAATTCCATGTAGTAAAACTGAATTGTGTATGCCCCAGTTGTAGCTTATTACCCCCCAAACAACCGGACACACTTATGCATGGGTTGTATCACTGTACTCAGGAGATGTTGCTGACCACAAATTGGGGTGTTGTTTGGCTGTGGCCTATACCAGGAGCTGTAAATTCATACCTACTGTAGAATGTGTGTGAGAAAGAACAAACAAAAACATACGACTGCTAACTTTGATAAAGGTTGGTGGTAAAATGTGTGCATGGAGTTAAAATACCATAATTTGAAATACCCTGGGGGTGTCTAGTTTTCAAACATATATGGTTGGGTAGACTGGATGGGTCAAATTGTTCTTATTTGCTGTCACTTTCTATGTTTCTATATTTCTATGTTTGATGGGGGTAATTAAATAGGCAGACTTCAAAGATGTCCCAAATAGGACATGGGGCAGAATTTTCAACATGTCAAAATTCCAAGTTAAAAAAAATAAACTGCGCATGTCCCAAATATGGTCTATTACCCTCCAAACAACCATAGAAACTCATGCATGGGTGGTACTATACACTGTACTTAGGAGCTGTAAATTTCACAATATGTGTGAAAAAAAAATACTACCACAAAGTTTGACAAAAGTCCTTTTTTTCTCATTTTCTCATATTTATACTTTTTTTATAATAAATTATATGATATTAAAAATATATTGAAGAAATAAACAATATATAACTTGTGTGGGTACATTAACGACAAACACAACAGAAATGTTAAAACAGCCATTGTCATAAAGGGTACATAAAAACCTCTGTCCTTACGGAGTTAAGGATCGTCCAATTAATCTAGCTGTATCATTTTGTAGAGCTAACATAAACTTGTTGTGTTGCCCTTATAATTGGAAAGCCAGCTGTGAATTGGTCTGATTTTAAGTCAGACAAACCTGTTCCAGTGAATTCTCATGTCCTCTGCCATGAGAAATCCATGTTGAACATTCCTAAGTTGCTATGTAGGTTATTCTTGGTCATTTAGCAACAATGCCCATGGTGTTTGTGCCCCATAGGTAACATAGTTCATAAGGTTGAAAAAAGACCAAAGTCCATCAAGTTCAACCTATATACATATTGTGTCCCTACTGTGTTGATCCAGTGTCCCTACTTAGGTCTCTCTAAGCAAGTGTGTGTAGTGTTGCATAGGGGGTTGATTTTTGCTTTGCTATTTATTAATGCTTAGTGCATTGTATTAGACATTAACTAATCACAGTTCTCCCATGTTCTACAATGTTTATCTGTGTTTTTGTATGCCCATGTTCTCAACTACAGGAAATGTATGACAGCCTAAAAAAGGAACCATTTAAAATTCCTGAAGAAGAGGATGCATGGGAGCGAACACATGCCTTCCACAAGCCACAACGCGAAGGTTGGCTGCTCAAATTGGGTGAGCTTCATAGCTTAGAGACGTCTAAAACAAACGTGAGAGAAGATGCAAAAAAATGTGTGCAATTGAAGCTAATATACCATGAAATTGTATGCGTATACAGGAGTTGTTCAAGGTGTTTTTCTATGATTTAGGTGGTCCTATCGCTTAATTAAGGCATATAACTAAGGAATAAACCAAACCAGGACATGCAATACATATGATCACCTGTGTAATCACCTAATTATTTTGCCCTCTGTTAAAAACATCTACCCGCTATCATTTTATGTATAGTGGGGGACACTTTACTTCTTATAATCATCTCAGAATTCAGATTCCAGAATTCTATGGGACTTTGGGACGGAAAATTACTGTCCAGTTTTTCTCTCTGAAGGTGGTCGTGTAAAAACATGGAAGAAAAGGTGGTTCATTCTCAAGGACAACTGTCTTTACTACTTTGAGTGCATCGCGGTAAGAAGTCTACCTGTTTAAGAAGTGCCCTGATTCCTCTGAGTTAGACAGAAACACTAACTTCAGTTTACCTTTGTTTCCAAAAAGGATAAAGAACCACTTGGAATAATCCCTTTAGAGAACCTGTCTGTTGAAATTGCAGAAGATCCCAAAAAGCCGGTAAGAAAAAATACTGGTTATCCTTTTACAAATGATGTAATCACTATCATTGTGAGCCAGAACAGCGGTTTTCCAGATTTGCTAATATGGAATCACAGCCCTTTTTCTTTTCAGTCATGCTCTCTCAATCTCCATAATATATTTTAATTCCTATCACCAATTTCACTATTCTTTAGCGGAACTATCATCAAGGCAACCAAGGCTGCTGCATAGGGTCCCTGGCAATGTAGAGGGAAAAGCCAGACAAGCAAGATAGGGCTGTACTTAGGCTATGTGACACCTTGTGCCCTTGTGTTTATTTTGAATCACTCCTTTCCTCAGCATTGCTTTGACCTACATGCAAGGGGGCAAACTATCAAAGCTTGTAAGACACATGGTGATGGGCGAATGGTCCAGGGCAATCATCAGTCGTATCGTTTGTCTGCACAAAGCCATGAAGAGAGAGAGTGCTGGATGCAGAGTCTAAGGTGAGATTTAATTTCAGACCAATCTTGCAGATACACATATATATGCAGTGTGCAAATAATTTATATTATGACAGTGGTTAGTCTGTCTATACCTCAGTGTTTAATGAATAAAACATCAAGCTTTACATTGTGATTGACCCAGGTGCAAAATATGGAGAACTTGGTAACATGAATCCTTCATAACACCTGAAATGTCACCTGATTGAGCTGCAAATAACAGGGCTAGGATGTATAATTTTAGTGTCATGATTATCTAGAAGTGCTTTGTAACTAGCTGACCTATACACTTATTGACTCTTTAAACTTGTTGTCACATCATTTTCTCTTCTTTCTTCCTCAGATCCAGCATATCTTGGGATCCATTCTATGATATTGTGTCAATTCAGAAGAAAATAACAGCAATCAAGAAAAGTTACTAGTAACCAGGGAAAATATGTATTTTGCTTTATCTATGATGTGATACTGGCACAACGTTGAGCAAGTGATATTGACACGGAACACTTTCTATCCAGACTACAATGACTCTCCCAGAACATTACAGAGATATGTGCCCAGTATGGAGCAGAATGCTCAAACGGAAGACTTTCCATCTAGCAGAGAGATGTTCATCCTTCCGCAACCTCCCAAAATTACTTTGTGTAGAGTTAAACATTTGTATGGATTAACTTAGTATTGTTCATATCTATTCTGGGAAGTGAAATAGTGTGAGACTAGCTCACTTGAGATCAGACAATGCAACATGCCCTATTGTCTGTCTTTGCTTAAGAAAGTCAAACAAATCTAAATTGGAAATGTGAGGAAGATTTCCTCTACACAAGGCTTCATAGGCTTCATCGATGAGGTGCAATTGTTTTTTTCTATGGAAAGAAGTACATGTCTGGACTAGCCTTTGACTCTTAAACTTAGAATGAAATGCATAAAAGTTTAAGACTGGCTTGGGGAAGCCTACACCAGATAACAAAATGTAATTATACATATGTATAGCATTGACACTGTACATGTGAGATAAAAAGTTATGTGAGGTATAAAGTTGTCATATCTGGTTGGTGCCATGACATTACTATTTGGCAAAAGCCAATACTAAACTCTATACGTTTTCACTGAAGCGGTGTTGCTATAGTATTTATTCCAGTAGGCACTCTAGCAGATGACTGGCTTCCAGAATAACTTCAGAATATAACAGTATAATCCTTCTGTCAATGAAGTACTACAATGTGCATTGATCTACAGCAATAAATATGCAGTTCTATAATGTACAGAATCTAGTTCTAGTCTCCCATGACTTGTTGCTTAGGTGTCCATTAAACCCCAGTCAATAAGGGACACACGCTAAGGATACATGTAAGGATCCATGTGGCTGTCATTAATACTCTAACATGCTTCCATGAGTAGAAGTGATATTAAGGCATCAGAATGGAAAATACACTCTTTGGTTGCCATACATTACTGCAAGCAGGAAGCTGTGCCAACAAATACACTGAAATAGTGTGTAGGTAATTTCCTGTAAGTTTCTACATGTACTAATTCACAGAGTCCTTTACTAAAGGAACATATAATATGTAAATTCAGTGCATATCTGTATAAAGGCTTTTAACTGTTTACATAGTTATGTATGATTCATCCTCCATTACAGTTTTATACTGTGGCATTTAAGTGAAGCTGAACATAGTAAAGAAAAAATTCTAACAAATCTCTCTCTCTCGTATGTAATTTCACATTTTTGCATATGTAGTTTTATGCATACCAGCCTCCATACATTGCCTGTATTTCTTAAAAACAGCTTAAGGAACTTTTTTTGCATTACCAAACTGGACAAGTAAAGGATAGCAGAGAAAGTATCAACATATTTTGCATATGAGAAATTTTATTGATTCCTATGGTGTGTTTTCCAGCTTTTCTTCAACAATTCTAAATCAGGGCAGAACATTGTGGTTGCTTGATATGGAAATCCTTTGCAAGAATAATCACAGTGCTAAATTTGCCACAACCATCATAGAACGTTACACAATATGTTTGCTTCAAATGCAAAGCAGCTGGTCTTTTGTGTGGTTTCATTGGGCATCCTATTTGAATTTGTGGGCCACAATCAGGGAAGGGCTGGGATATTTTGGCCCGATGGACAGGTAAAGCCAAGTGGCCTCATCAGCCCCTTGACCCCATCCGTGGTAACTCACATAGGCACTATGTTACACACGCTTACACACTACATACACATGCTTACACATAGCCAATCTAACACACACACATGGTAATACACACATACACACACACTTACACATATATGCTAACACACACATGTACACATACATATTCATGCTATCGCATCATGCATTTGTCTCTTCAGAACCAGAAGTTGTCCAGCACTGCCATCAGCTCAGAATTGGCAGAAAACAGTAGGACCCATCTACTGTCTAGAGAAGTCTGGTCAGTAGTGGTCTTTATGGAAGACTCATAGCAAAAAAGCCATACATCGGATGTGGAAACAACGCCAAGCAATTCACAAAAACACTGGAACTGGGGTGCAGAAAATTGTCAGCAGGTGCTCTGGACTGATAAGTAATAAAAATAAATAAAATTTTAAATATTTGGCTGTAACAGAAGGCAATTTGTTCACCGAAGCACTGGAAAGCAGTACAAAAATCTGTGTTTTCAAGCAAAAGTGAAGTATGGTGGGGGTCTTGCAAGTTTGAGGATGCACTTCTCCAAATGGAGTTGATTATCATTAATGGTCTCCTCAGTGCTGAGAAGTGGACTTCCGCATTCGTTTCTCGTGGCAATTTTTTTCCATTTTATCCATTCATCTGACTAAAGAATGAGCAAATACAGCATTGGACGAAAGAAACAAAAAGCAAACGCGGGCAATCGGAAAATCTTTGTTCATTCGGTCGTTGTCGCGGCGGCAATTAGAGAAGGAGAATCTCGCCATTCGGCGCTAGTAATGAAGGGAGGCTATATAATACCAGAGCAGGCCGGGATCTTCTTCTACGTATTTATTTCTTGTTTCCAAGAGATAATACATGGTGTGACAGAATGACCTGTCATACAAGGTCCCAAGGTACCCAGAGATGGCTCCAGCCTGGCTGTCAAACAAAGATAGCACAGGCAGGAACTCCATTGTTTAATTAATCCCATCAATAGGATTGCTGCCTGGGGATTAAAGGTTGGGTTGAATACATGTATCTGTTAATTTATGTTAATGAAGTTCTGTGGCTATATGAGTCTATGTTTTACAATAATAAACTGTTCATTCCTGCTGTACTCAGTTCATGGTAATTGTGTCTACTTATTGGGTACACATAGCAGGGTTCCAAGGTGCGCATGCTGACTGGTGCTGGAAGTGATTCTGGGGACAACAGGAGGATACATGTGGGTGATCTCTGGGAGTTACTACAGCTCTCTTGGTGAACCTGTTACACATGGAAACTTTAAATAGCAGACATCGATCAAAGGCCAGCCCTGGCACCCAGATTGCACCCTTAGGACTTGTCCTAGACTTGCACCAGATTGCAACCACAGGACATGTCCAGCACCCTTAGGCTTGCCATTGTTTCCCCAAACAGTATGCCTGTGCCATCTCTTCCTCAAACAGCCTGCATGTGCCACCTTTTGACCCAAACAGCCTGCGCCACGATTGCCCCCAATCAGCCTCCCTGTGCCATCTTTGCTCTAATCAGCCTGCCTGTGCCATTTTTGCCTCAATCTGCCTCCAGGTGCCATGCATGCCCCAAACAGCCTCCCTGAGCCATCTTTGCCCCCACTTACTGTCAGGAACTAGAGGGATTAGAACCTGCAACACTGTGGATTCTAAGTGAATCACTTATCCACTACTCCACCAGGTGGATCTTGGGTTACTGTTTCCTTCTGCCTCTCCTTGGACCATGTTGTTCCTGCATGCTCTTGACACACCTGCCCCTTGTTCGGTCAATTAAGGCTCAATATAAACCATGCATCATCCTAGCTTCAGTGCTAGAGCATTGTGTTCCTGGCCTTGTATACTGAGCTACTGCTTTGCTGCATCTGATCTGTCTCCCGTGTATGACTCTTGGCTACGTTAACGATCCAGATTTGTGTACCAGACCCCTGCATGTCCCAGACTTAGCTATCTGTCCAGCCGTGTGCCCTGCCTGAGAGCTTCAATGCCATGTGCCCTGCCGGAGGGCTTCCTGCTGTGTACCCTGCCAGAGGGTTTCCAGCCATGCTGCTGCCGTGTGCCCTGCCAGAGGGCTTCAAGCTGTGCTCCTACCTTGCTGGTGCGCTTCCAGTTTCCTGCCTGTAGTGAGCTTGTCACCACAAGTTTATATCCTGCTCGTGCTCAGAACACCTATAGATGGCGCCCAAGAGAAAGCCTAAAGCTAAAGTGGAGCGCAGCCCTGAACTGGATACATCAGCCTGCCTACAGCCATGCTCTGAACCCGAACCTGCCCCTGCATCAAGACTCCTACCTGATCCGGCACCCAGTGCCCTTATACTTACACATCCATGCTTTCACACACATACTCATTAACAGATACTTATTCACATGGTCGCCCATGACCCTGTCGCCGGTTCACCGCTTTTGCTTCCTTGGACCATTTTTGATAGGTACTGACCACTGCAGGAACACCCCACAAAAGCTTCATTTTTGGAGATGCTCTGACCCAGCTGTCTAGCCATCACAATTTGGCCCTTGTCAAAGTCGCTCAGATCCTTACACTTGCCCATTTCTCCTGCTTCTAACACATCAACTTTGAGGACAAAATGTTTACTTGCTGCCTAATATATCCCACCCACTGACAGGTGCCATGATAACAAGATTATCAGTGTTATTCACTTCACCTGTCATTGGTCATAATGTTATGGCTGATCAGTGTAGTTTTACCTACAATACACAAAATACGTAATAGTATCACTGTGAAAATAGAGAATGCTGACACATTTATTGTAGAAGTAAAACATTTTCACACTTGCATCTGAGACTGAACAAGTCTCTTTACGATGATAATAAGAAGCTTTTGTTCATTGACAATAATAGCATCCATCAGTGTAAAGCACATATAGTGTAACAGAAAAGGAAATGACACAAACTATTACGATCTATCAAATTCTTCTATTCAACTGTTCCTTTTTATGATATTATTTCATCCTTGCTTCCTGATACCTTTATTCATATTCACACATGACTGGAAAACACTGGGGAAAGTAGTTTTAATTTGTGGCAAAGAGGAAACTTGTAAATAAAAATATATAGGGTAAATCACACAGGTTATTAATATCACCACTGGGCCTCATAGGCTACTAGCGCTCATCTGACTTACAGGTATAAATCTGAGTTGCCTCCAGGTACATGATCTTTTGAAATAAAACTACATTGCCTCCAGAAACAAGACACTTTGTGCTCTTTCTTAACTGCACCGAGTGCTGACCTTTTTCATGGGAAATTACTTCCCATGTTACAGCTAAAACACAATATGTTTTGTCCTTATGTTCCAAGTGCATTTGCTTGTATTCTATATTTATTGTTGAAACTTGATGCAAGGAGAAAATACACAGTTTGTGAATATGCATTTATATTGATTTATTATAAGACAGTTGGCTTTTCAAAAGGTTTCCTTGGCACAATGATGATGGGTTGAGGTGGAAATAGGTTAACTTTCAACTGCATCTGCCTAAACCCTAAAACACTAATTTTCTGGAGACTTGAGATAAGATAAAATGTTCCATAACACCACGTTCATTAAACATCAACAACCCTAGAGAGCTAACTATGCTTTCTATAAGAGCAACTCAGTACTTCTTGACACAGATGTCTATTCACTAAACTGTGAGTACATGCAAGTATTGTAGGTGCTAACTTGTATGAGTTTGACAACTAGCTAAAGCCAACTGACTCATACATGGCTCATAACTCACATATACTTTAGGATAGTAGGGCTGATGTGAGTTGAAAATAGCAACTCTTAAATTCACTAATGTGTGAGTTGCTTGCCAGTTGCCAATGTGTGTATGAACTCATAAATTTCACTTTGTATCCTTAAGGGATTGCAAGGTGACTTGCTAGTCTATCCGCCACTACCCTGGACAAACATCATATAATAAATAAACTAATAAAAAAAAAACCATAATGTGGGTCCGCAGAGAAGCAGATGAAGAAAGAAGATACAAGATTAAGGATTGAATATAGAAGAGAAGGGAAAAGATATAAGAAAGAAGATGAAGAGGAAGAAGATGTGGACGCAGAAGTGGTCAGCAGAAGTGGTCAGCAAACAAGGTAGGGAACATTTAGAGAGTGTGAGAGAGAGTGAGCGTGAATGAGAGTATAAGAGAGTGAGTGGCAGTGTGAAAGAGTGAGTGAGAGTGAATGTGGGCACAGGGCAACAAATTTAGTTGCCAAATTAAAAATGCCCCCGAATTTTTGGCCAAACTGAGAGAACAGGGAATGAAACTTGTTGCCCAAAATGGATGGACCAAAAACAAACCAGAAACTTTGTCCGAATCAATTTTTGCCCATTTGCACATGTCTATAAAATACGCTTATGGAGGTGTGGGCCTCATCCCATACCTTCTCTCCCCCCACTATTGATCAACCTAGATCTGTTTCTTTATTAGGCAGATACTGTATTATTGTCTTTGCCACCCTCGGCAAGTTCAAGTAGAATATTATACCACATAACATGTTTTTTTCATGTTTATTGTGCTTACACTGTTGACATTTTTCTTAATTGTGATACACATGAGCATTTATCTAACAATGTTAGGCTATCATTCTTATGGAGGTTAACTGAGGGTTAAACTTCACTCGTTACCTAGCTCAAAAGGATCTCTAACATTCCAAGGCAATGGTTGACATAGCATTTATTTTAATAAATATATGAGCTTTAAATTCACCTCACAAATGGCGCCTAAATCTGGAGGAGGTCCATCAAACCAAATTGCAAATATAATGCATTCAGGAAACAAATGCCAAACTGAAAGCAGTTATTATTTACGAAACTGCTTTTCATGCTATGGCTGTCTTTCTATTTTGGTATCTAGTACTTTAGCGTGCCCCCCCCACCCCCAGAAAAGAAAAATTGACCCCAAGGGGGATATATTTTGCTAAAATAATCTTATATATAATAACTTCAAATGTTTCTAATGTTGATTTTTTCTCAGGAAAGACAATGGATAATGTGTGGGTTACCTAAACTCCATCCTAGACCCAACCATGAGGTAATTTACGCCACAAATATAATCTTTTTTGATATTTGGAGATAAACCACACTGGAGAATGGTATTACACTAAGGTCAGGCATCAATCTTGTTGACATAACAAAAACAGTTTTATTCCATGCCCTCTCAGGCAATGGCTCTTGGAGGCTAAGCGACAGTCTCCTCTCCAAAGAATCTCACAAGGAGTACATTGAAAGCCATGTAAAGGATTACTTATCTTTTAATTCTGACCACCAATCCAATTTGGAATGTTTATAAAGACACAATTAGAGGCCACAATTTGAAACTAACATCTTCACTTACAAATGAGAGGGGCAGAGCATAATTTTCTAAATTACAGAAACTAGCTAATACCAACCCTCAGAATCAATTATGGCAATTGCAAGAAACCAACAATGCCCTAGCTGCCTTACAAATACAAAATACATAATATAGTCTAGGTTCCAAATTACTAAAATAAGAGAACAAGGCAAGGATTGAAAACTTAAAAGCTGATATTGTCTTCTTACCCAAGCCAAGCAGACTATTCAACAAGTGTCCCAACTTTAGGCCTGTTTCATTACAAAACTCTAATATAAACATGTATGTCAAAAGTTGAGCTTATAGACTAACCCCAATTCTCTCACAACTTTTACATCCAGACAAGGTAGGTTTTGTAATGGAGAGACAGGTTTTGGACAATACTAGAATATGTATAAATGTCATTGCACATTCCAATCAGATCCATGCTCCTGTGTCCTTCTGTCTTTTTATCCTAAAATGGCATTCAGTGGGTTACACAGGTCTTTCCTAAGGACTGTTTTGGCATCATTTGGTTTTATAGACAGTATTATTTCCTCCCTAATGGGGTTAACCACAGTTGTGGTTAATTAGGATTTTTTCTTTAGATTTTTTAATGGTATACGCCAGAGATGCCCATTGTCCCCTTCTTATATAGATACTTGCACTATTCAAGGTGTGGTCTTACCTTTGACTTATACAAAGTCAAAATTATATATTCCTAACATGTGTCATTTTACTTTTTATACATGACAATATCATACTGGCCCTTGCATCAGCCGACTGACATTGAACACTGTTGCTAAGTTTATTGTCTACAATGTTTTCCAAGTCCGTATCATTTAACAATTTCCACAACACAACCCCATTTACTGTATAATTTGCACTAATTTGATAAAATCTCTTTGTACGGAAATAACATCTAGTTCAGATTGTATTACCTTACCTCTATCAAGTAAGTTGTTTTGCAAGTGTTAGCATGTGAAGGTATGGAACCACAATTGAGTCTGGTCGATTGAGTTAGCCCACAACATCACTCACTGCTTGACTTCTTAGTGTATAAATCCAATTGTGTATGCTGTTTGTATAGCAAAGTTATTGATGTCAAAACTTCTACTCATCTTTAGCTTACCATTTAGTGAATCAATTCCAGAAACTGAAGAATGAAAAATGCATCAATGCGTACTCTCCTACACTAATCTTTAGCCATCTTCAAACTCAGTATGTGTCAGGGCCCGCGTACCAGACACCAACAAAGTCACTCTCCTGAGTACCCGCTCCAGTGACTCGACTCCTGCTTTCTCCTCTGGATCCACGCACACCCTCAACCAACTTTATGTGTCCCTGAACGGAGACGTCGAGGAACGTGCTTGGATGCCCACCCCCAAGCGGCAAGTTTAGAACCCAGCACTGAGCTTAGCTCAGTGCTCAGTAATTGTGCCGAGTACAGCGTTCTTATTTTGAAGTTACTGATCCCTGTTACGGAACCCGGCTATTCCTTTGACTCTGCTGCCTTCCATTGTCCTGACCTTGGCTACTAAACGGCTCTCCTTTATTCTTTTTGCACTGACCCAGGCTATTGAATTTGATCTTCGTGAACCTGACCCCAGCTTTGTGTACTGGAATACACTGCTTTTAGTTTACCTGACCCTGTTTTGCTTCCTGGTCTCTGAGTTATCCTGCATACCGCACTCCTCCATCTCCCCCAACTTTACAGTATGTTGCCACGGAATTGCTCTAGTTTTGCCTTTTGTAAACTTGACGCTGTTGAAGGAGTGTTTTTTTTCAAAATGGACTTGTGGGGCTGTATCACATGATGAAAGAAATAGCTAGAAATTCAAATGTTATTTGTTAGTTATATAGTGTGGATTAGTGAGGACAAGTTTTGTTTGGATTTTCCTAATTTCACACAAAGCTTCATGTTTCATTGTGAACAACACAGTTTTAAAAATAAACCTGCAAATGTTGCTATTTTGTGGATTTAATACCCTAGAACAGCAATGGCGATGCCCGTTGTGGCATGCAGCCAGGTTACTGACTGATCTCCCTCTAACCAGCCCAAAATAAAGGAAATGCAAGGTCTGTTAATACAGACTGATCCTTCACGATGCCGCCAGCAGTTGATGTTGATGTAAACATCCTGCATATGCTCAGTACCACTACCATTAAAGTCGCTGACCCAACACCCTAGGCAGAGCATTCCGTATAGTAATCTTAGAAATGTTAAACCCTGCATGCCTTGCTCAGAGGGGTGGAATTAGTTGCATGCCCTTAGTTGCTGTGAACACTTGGGCAAAATACTCCCTAAGCTGATTTAATTACATCCTCCTCATCATGCGTGGGAAGGAGGAAGTCCCCACATGATAAAAGGGGTTACCTGTTTCATTTTTTATTATTTTTAGTTGTTAAAGTTTGGATGCAGGGAGGAGACTGGCCAGTCACTTTGGAACCTCTCGGTTGGTTTTTTTTGTTTGTTTGTTTTTAATCAAAGACGCATTTCAAAATTTTATCTCGACAAAATCAAATTCCCTCTAAAGGAAGACACAGATTGGCGAAGAACTGCTCAAACTTTCCAAAACTCAACAGTAAACTTGACGGACAGTTTATCTCAAACAGTTACTGCCGCAATTCAGAATTTAGACATTTCAAATTGGACAACATATCATGTTTTAGTGAATTATTCACTAGCTGTTCCTGTTTGGTTTTGATTTAGGTCACTCAAAGTAGTACAGCAACTCAGCTCAACAGTTACTAGAACAGTTGAATGTTTTAAATACTTTACACCTGAACTCTGATTTTTTTTTATACCGGTATGTCAATATAGTTTTTATGATAAAACAATTAGGAAAGTTTAAAAAATATAGCAGCAATGACACTTTTATCCAGCAGAGGCCTCTGAAGTCTGCTTTACACAGGGTGCTCATTATCTTGAAATGAATTGTGACGGTACTAAGCAAAAATGACAGTACATGTCATAGAACATAGTCCTATGGGCATATATGTCATTATAAGAGGGCAGTATAGCAAAGCTACCATTTAGTGAGTCTGAAAAGATCATGGTACCACATCACAGTGGTCAATAAGCACAAAGTTATATTAAATCAATGCATCAAAAAATAATGAGATCCTGGTTAACAATGACTTGTTTTTGTGTTTTAAGGGGCACATAACAAAAATGTTCATTTTGACAATGAAAATATTGATGCTCCCACCAACAACAATGAAACGCTAAAAGGTCACTTTAACCCATTGTTGCTTACTGTTAATGTATGATATGCAGCTGTTACACTGAGTGCTTGTAGCTTTAGCACAGGCAGAGATATGCCCTCATTAAAAGTGATGTATGTAAATTAGACTTCAAATATTGGCTCTTTGAAGTTCCTGCTAACGAGCAAGATAAAAGAGAAGCAGTTTAACCCTCTCTTTCCAGCCAATGGCATCAAGCTCTCCATCTCTGCTTCCTGTTTCTGTTTTCCTATTTATCTCCCAGAGCCTTTGGTGAATCTGGAGAGATATGGGTATAAGGGAGATCTTTCATCTTATTCCCAAAACACTTCTCGTCACATCACCCTCAAGTCAGATTGATCTCCAGAGAAATATCACTGGAATAATTTGCAGACGGGATCTTTAAGTATGGCTTCCCTCTGGGATTTTTCTAAGCAAATGTCTTTTTAACTGTGGTATGGTTGGTATATTTAACACATTCATTTCCAAAATAAATTATTTCTTTTTAGTTAACAAGAAAATGCTCTCTTTTTCGTCATTACACATACATGTAATGTTTTCTCTGGGGGATCTATATTCATTATTGTAATACCTTTTGCGTGGTATCCTTGCAGTGCTTTAAAGCAACATACTGATTTAACAATTAAATTTACAGGACCAATGCTTCCTTCCTGACAGAAGCAATTCACTTGGATTGTCCCTTCTTAATGCATGAAAAGGTTTACTGCCATGTACCCACACGTCACTGTTAAGTGAATAAACCCCTTATGTTTTATTCGTAACACACATGGTAGTTTGATGTTCAGTGTGTTATATGTTGTAGTGCGCACACAGAATTCCCAGGGAATCTCATTATCATTTAGATCTACTTTATTTTTAAAACACATCAGCATTCTTAAATCCTTAAATCCCAAACACCTGAACATTTTCTCTCTGAAATTAAGCAGATAAGAAGATATAGTATAGTTATGTGAGGTTCTTCAGTAAGGAATTCTGGAGCTAAATGCTGGATATGGAGCAATCACCATAGAAACCAATGACATATTCCTTGCATATTCTAGAACAGCTCATGAAAACTATAGCCATTTTAATGTTTTTTTGTATACTAATGCACAGTGTTTAAGTGTTTTAAGGGAGTACTATGTGCAGTGTACTATGTGCACTTTGTGTGTTGCAGTGCAGTGTTTTAGACATATATATATATGACTAGGGTTATTTTTAAGCACGTTGAATATTCTGACAAGGTATTTGATACATGTTTTGGAACATTGTGTAATGTGTGTGGTCTGTGGATCACTGGACTTGCAGCACCGAAGCATCAGGTTTAATTGGTGCTGGGAAGAGAAGGTTGCCATGGTAACTACACATCCCATATCTGCAGTGTGCTACTGTGGGGTAGGACACACCCCCAAAGAGAAGGATGTGAGGAAAGAAAGAACCTATGGTTTCACACAGAAAATGGCATCGTTAATCAGATGGAAGTCTTTTAATCTATGCAGGGGGTAAATACATGCAATGTATTTACAGAAAAAGCTATTTTAATAGAATAGAAGATGGTTGGGATGAAGGATTTGAAGAGATGATACCCCACACACATACACACACACACAAGGCTTTATTAGCTGTCACATATCAGAAGTTTACTGTATCTAAGCTGAGCCATCCCTAACAACATATTTCAGTCAAATCACTTTGAGTGCTAGGACGGTGAGGAATGCATTGGTTTGGTGCTCTAAGGGTTATTATTCTATGATGTCTTCCTGAGCTAGATTCTCTCACTTTTTCTATGCACAAGCTCTCATTTCTCATTTTTGCTTAGTACCGCCCATATCACAATTTTTATATAACTCACAGACCTGCTCCTTCATTCAGTTTCTTGCTCTGAATATGTATTTATTTATTTATGTGTATATATATATATATATATATATATATATATATATATATATACCGATCAGCCATAACATTATGACCACTGACAGGTGAAGTGAATAACACTGATAATCATGTTATTATTGAACCTGTCAGTGGGTGGGATATATTAGGCAAGAAGTAAACATTTTGTCCTCAAAATTGATGTGTTACATGCAGGAAAATTTGGCAAGCAGAAGGATCTAAGCGACTTTGACAAGGGCCGAATTGTCATACATCTCCAAAACTGCAGCTCTTGTGGGGTGTTCCTGGTATGCAGTTGTCAGAACCAAAAGTTACATAGTTACTACATGCGTCCATCAAGTTCAGCCTTTCCTATATCCAAGGAAAGAGGTGAAACAGCTACAGGGTCATGGGAAGCCAAGGTTCATCAATGCATGTGGAAAGGCTGGCCTGTGTGATCAAATCCAACAGACAAGCGACTGTAGCTCGAACTGCTAAAAAAATGAATGCTGTTTCTGATAGAAAGGTGTCAGACCCCACACATCGACGCAGGCCACTTAGGGTGCTTATGCTGACCCCTGTCAATTGCCAAAAACCTCTACAATGTGCAAGTGAGCATAAGATGGGACCACGGAGCAATGGAAGAAGGTGGCTTGGTGTGATGAATCACGTTTTCTTTTACATCACATGAATGGCTGGGTGAATGTGTGTCACTTACCTAGAGAGCACATGGCACCAGGATGCACTATGGGAAGAAGCCAAGCCGGCAGAGGCAGTGTGATGCTTTGGACAATGTTCTGCCGGGAAACCGTGGGTCCTGCCATTCATGTGGATGTTACTTTGTCATGTATCACCTACCTAAGCATTGTTGCAGACCATGTGCACCCTTTCATGGGCACGGTATTCCCTGATGGCATTGGCCTCTTTCAGCAGGATAATGTGCTAACACACAAACAATAATAATCTCATGTCTTTATCAAACACACCCATTAAACATTCACAGTGCTGGTGGAAAAAGTAAGTGAAGCCTTGGATTTTTTGTTCAAGCCTCCTTTGGTAGCAATAACCTCAAACAAATGCTACCAGTAGCTGTAGATCAGACCTGCACAAAGTTTAGGAGGAAATTTAGACCATTCTTCCCTACAGAACTGCTTAAACTCAGCCATGTTCTTAGGATGTCTAGTGTTAACAACCCATTAGAGATACTGTGGAATGACCTGAAGAGGGCCAAGGTCTGGGCACCTGAGCCATTGCAAAATGTGGATATATATATATATATATATATATATATATATATATATATATATACGTTACAGACATATAAATTAATGTAAGCGTTGATGAGCTCTACCTTAGTCTTTGTAAGACTGAGACAGATGTGAAAAAACTGCTGCCTTGAGCTTAACTACTGAGAAGTCCCTATATGACGGTAAAGCTATGTGGGTCAAAGGTCACTAGATAATTTTAGATTTCCTTTTAGAAAAATCTAATTCACAGGCCAAAGCATGATAAACCAGGACATCAAGTGATCATAAACACAAGATTTTTTGTTTTTTCCTTTACGGACCAATAGTCCTGAAGGATTGGACCAGCAACAAAAAGCACATCTGAACTTCAGAAGCATATGTGATACAGAATCTATGAATATGTTGGTCTTCTTCAGATATTACCAAAAACTTACATATTTTTCTCTCTTAACCCAAAAATGGTATTACCTTCTACTTACAACTCAATCTTTCACTAACATCTACAGCTACTATTCGATAAACTATTATTATTATTATAATTATTTTAATAATCTTTTATTTATATAGCTCCGACCATCTACACAGCACTTAATACAATACATATATTCAAGGGGTATGACAAGACAAGAGTTGACAGACTAAGACAAACCGATACATTAGGTGGAGAGAGCCCTGCTGGCAAGCTTACAATCTTGAGGAGTTCACAAGGGGGTTAGGGTTAGTGGCTGCGCTCTCACGGATGTGGATATATGAAGGAAAGAGAAACATGATGAGAGAAACAGTGCAATATGTCTCTTAAAATAAAGGCAACAAGGGGCTACTCACATTTGGTGGGGGCTTCTTCAGTTAGCTGCAAAGTATGCGCTTGGGCGATACAATCCTCGCCTTAAGGGTTTGTTCGGTTAGCCCCAAAGTGTGCATTTAGGCAGTATAATCCTTGCCTTGGAATTTCTTTAGCAGCAGCCTTTGGAGCAGTCTGGAGTGTCCTCAGTTCCTTTCTGGTGAGCAGTAATAGAATTGCTTAGCGCATAGGTGGTATGTTCCATATGTATGTAGCGCATACTTTGGGGCTAGAATGAAGTATGGGATGAGTGAAGAGAGTGGTGGTGGGTGGTGTAGGAGGGGGTTGTAAAGAAGAGAGGTCTGGTCTAATAGTCTCGATCTTGTCTTTGAAGTGGGTAGCAAGATCTTGGGCAGTGAGAGAGGTTTGTGGTGTGGGTATGGACGGAGAAGGGAGTTGAAGGTAGAAAAAAGGAGTCGTGGGTTGGAAGAAAGGGAGGCTATGACAGTGGAGAAGTAGACCTGTTTGGCGAAAGAGAGGGCAGAGTTGTAGGTGTGAAGCATGAATTTATAGTGAATAAAGTCTTTGCTGGATTTGGATTTTCTAAAGTGTTCAGCCGTGCGGCAGCACGTCTGAAGAAAACGTGTGTTTTTGGTATGCCACTGCTGGTGTTTCAATTGTCGGGGGTAACATTTAGTAACTGGGATGAGGCAAGTGTATTGTTATAAAAAGAGGCTGCTGTGTCTGGGCAGGAAAGGGTTAAAATGGAAAGTAAGAGAGGTTCTAGTGAGGCTGACAGTTGGGTAATGGTACTATCTGGTAATGGCCTACAAATATGAGGTGAGCGCTGGAAGTTTGTCTTGTTAGGGGTTAGCACTGAAGAAAAGGTTAGAAGGTGGTGGTCAGACAGAGGGAAGGAAGAGATGGAGAAATCTGAAAGGGAGCATGATCTGGAGAAAACCAAAGGTGTATTGGTCTTGTGTGCAATTAATGGTACGGCTTGCTTTTATGAAAGAACAATGTAAAACAGTTTTTAGATGTAAATATTTTCATACCATGAAGAAATTTATAATATTTGATGCAAGAAAATTATATTATAGTCTTAACTTTCTGTGGTGTCTTAAGCAGTAAAGCCTGCTACTCAGGAAGTGAAGACTGCACAGGGAAACAAACAAACAAAAAAACATAATCACTTTAAAATAACTTGAGTTTTGCTATGGTGTATTAGGTGCAAAATATATTTGGGAAATTTACATAATACCGCATTAGCCCGAATATAGGTCGCACTTTCTTCTCCCGCTTTAGATCTTTCCCCCTATATTCAGGGTTTTGCACAGGGATGTGCAGTTCGTGTTGCATCCAAGATGTGTATTTCTAAGAGAAACATTACCATACCTGGGAACTCTCCGGGTTTGACGCAGAGATTGCCGGGTGAGCAATGCTCCTCCGGTTCTCTGGGTCAAGACCCGAATCTTCCGGGTCGCGGGAGCAGGGTCTTGACACGCCCCGCTCCCCGCCCATTTTTCCTATTAATGGGGGTGTTTCCTGCTGCCGTCAGCGGGAACTCCCCCAACGTCAGCGTGACCGCCCACCGATGTCATCGGGACCGCGGGGGAGTAGCGTTTAACCATGCTCACTGCCCGTCCAATTCCCCTCCCTTCTAAACCATTTAATGTTATCAGGATAACCTCACTCCCTTCTGAAACTATCACCACTCCTCCCATGGCAAGGCTGTGTGGTTAGCTTCGCCACCTCACAAAGCCACATCCTGAAAAGAGGGAGAACTGGTTAACTGAAGACCCCAGGAATGCTTATCCTATTACAGTTGTTAAAGGGGCACTCCAGCCATCATATGTACTTAAATACATATGGAGCAAAATATCAGACCATATCAGTGGGGCAAAATGTCAGACCAAGAGAAGGAGGCATTGGGTTGCTGCTCTGGAGCTGCAGTGTCTCCAAAAGCTTATCCAGTATTTGTTTTCTACAGGTTTAATGAATGCATATTAATGTACTTACAAAGTATTTTAATATGCAGAAGGCTGTCTAGCACATCAGTGAATCACATTTCTTTAATTTGTGTCACCTTGCATTCAATTGACACTGGTCACCGCTTGCTTAAGCATGTAAATAGGAATTGTTAACTTCGCAGCTTTTGTGCATAATTGTGTTTAGCCAGTAATGGCTGACTGTATATCATGGGTACTGCAGTTACTGTCACGGTAACAACCTGAAGACACATAAGGTAGGTTGAGTTTGGAAGGGGACCAAGACGGATTCATGGGGGGGACTCCTTGTCTTTCTGCCTAGTCACCCTGTGTTCATTGGGTGTACAGGTAGACCGGAAGCCCCAGTTTAGTCTGCCCTAACCAGAATTCCATGGTCTAGCTGACTATGGGGGCTCTACATGACCAGAAACACTTCGTGGAACTCCCGAGCAGATCTGAACTTTGCCACAACCTGCATAACCGGGTGTAGATCGAACCCCTTGTGACACTTTTGGACACTTAACTGAGGTGGTCCAAAGATTTTGGGTGATATAGTGATCCCCGGGATTGTACCTTTTTCCGCCCAGGGGGAAATGGATTTAATGGCCCTGGAACTTCTCACTGGGTGCTTTTCTACCTGCACCCTCTAAAGAAGTGTCGCTCAGGGCCCCAATGGTCAATTAGGGCCATTTTGGAGACAGTGGGGTCCCTGAGCTATCAAACGACACTGTGGTTATAGGCGAGCTCCCTTGGGGGACTTGAAGAGGCATATTTTATGTTCCCCACACTCCACAGGGTGTCCCAGAGTCAGGTTCCAGAGGGATCATCCTATCATATTGTTTGTGTGTTCCCATTGCTGGACCTGAAGGAGGACTTACTGTGTTTTTCTGTTCCATTGTATGTTAATTGTGTTTTTGTATGTGTAAGTCTGTTCTGCTCTCACTTCAACATTTCTCCTGTCTGATGTTTGGAGGTAAGCTGCTGTAGTAACTCCTTGTCCTTTTCAAGATGAGGCAAGCACTGAATATGCTAAGCTACAGTTAGCTAGAGCATCAACACAGCTATGGTGCAGCAGCATCCCCCTTCTTCTCTACAACCAAGTGTTTATCTGTAGACATAGAAATCCATTGGTTGGCAGATCTTTTGCTTCCTCACAGTCCTCACACGCTGCCTGCATTTGAATACTGGGAAATTACATCAGATACCAGACTCAGTCAGTGTGCTGGGACTGGGGCTTGGCAGTGCTGGCGTTTTGGGTGCCCATAGACAATGATGTGAGTGCACTTTAGGACCAGTCTGTGTCAGCAAGTGCATTAACCTCCGATGGGCTATGGTGGTTGTTGTTGAGGCCAAAGGAGCAGCTGCTGTGGGCTCCCAATGTATACCTGGGCCTGCTGGAGCTGCCTTTTTTGTCCCACAATAAAGATGGCCCTGCAAATATATTAAATACCTCATCATGCTTAACTTGCACTTATGAGCTGTAAATTGATGTTTGACAATAATTTAAGCATTGCGTGTTGCAAAGCACTACAATAGAACTAAATATCTCATAATATGCAATGAGTAATATTGGCTGAGGGTTATTCTTTTAAAAAATGCACAGTTTACATTTATAGAAGAAGGTACCAAAACGACTGTGCTGTATCTTGCATCATTACTATGTAAGAGATCAGAAGTCATAAAGTGTAGAGGAACATTGATCTGTGGGCATTTAATTAAATGCCTTTCAGGCAGATACATAAAAAACATGCGCACAGGGAGAGAAGATGCAGCTATGAGTAGGATGGATACTAAGCTAAAGAAGTAAGTGAGGCAGTACAAGCAACAAGAGACTGCAGAAAGGAAAGCAGAGTGCAGGGGAGAGAGGAATCAAATTAATAGAGTGCAGCAGAGGGAAAAGCATTAGTGGAAACTGACAGGCAGGAGAGAGCAAAGGGATAACAGCAAAGTCAGAGGCCTGTATAGGGGAGAAGGTACAACAATGAGATTATTGAGTGAGATTATAGACAACTTGTCAGGGCCACCTTTAATTCTAACTGGGTACACATATAAGATTAAAAATTATAATTTGCACACATCTTACTGCACTTCAAATACTGTTGTCCCAGCCACAGGGAAATAGTGGTCTGTTCTTCTCTGTTAATTAGATAGATTTTAATTATTTACAAATTATTAAAATATAGCAATATAGCATTACTGTCATCAACATCCCAAAAAGTATTATCATCACCAACAAGAGTGATTAATAAAGAGGTTTGTTAACTGCACTCATCCACCTGCATTTGTACATATAAAAGATGAAGCAGACAGCATCTCTAGAACCTTTAAGGGAAACACACCCTCTCAGATGAAGCAATCCTTGCTCACACTCTAGTCCATGGAACACACCACTTAAGGCAGGAGAGATGGAATATTTTTATCAGTTTTACTTAATTTTCACTGCAACTTCTCAGCCTCTAGCTGCGCCATATGTCACACAATTTGCAGTACCAGCTTCATAGGTATCTTCTACTTATATTCTCTAACTGGGACCTGGGTATCAATGGGGCATTCATCATCAGTGTAAGCTGCTTATATGGTACCTGGGGACACTGGGGTTTCATCAGAAGTCTCTGGGTGAAACCCTGCTTCTTTGGGTCTCCGTATCACTCAGCTCTTTCTCTGGGGTAGGGGAGCATTGTTTAGCCCCTCCCAATTCCATACAAGTCAGATCCCCTTCTGCTTCCATACAAGTCAATGCTATCTGGTGCATTGTATGGCTAACCCACCTACCTGTGTAGCTAGCCCTGCTGTCTCCCAAAGCCACTCCCACAGAATAGGGAGCATTTCAGGTATGGCTATGAATGAGGGTATGTTAGTAGGCGTATTAACACTCTCTGTCACTTCGCTCATTTACTATACAAGCTCTCAAGTAAGCCTGTCGCTTCTCCACAGAGGCAGCTCAAGATTTTAAGGACCCTAAGCAAACACTTTTAGTACCCAGATATGTATTAACTGATATAAACAATATTTAGAGTCAGAAATATAACCATACACAATACATTAACACAATACATCAACACAATACA
This sequence comes from Spea bombifrons, assembly GCF_027358695.1. Lineage (NCBI taxonomy): Eukaryota > Metazoa > Chordata > Amphibia > Anura > Pelobatidae > Spea > Spea bombifrons. The sequence goes on along the minus strand of NC_071092.1, from coordinate 24,974,859 downwards.
TTACAGTGAAATAACTGTATGTGCAATATCTGTCACACTTGTAAAGATTTTCCATTTTCATACCAAAAAAAGGGGCCTTTGTAACTTTCTTGTGGTAGTGCCACCCTTTCCCCACACTTTCTCTACCTCGGTCTCTTCTGCATTTTCCATAAATACTCTCCTCTCTGTCTTATCTCTTACAGTATTCTTCTTCATCCACAGGAAAACTGGATTTCTACCTAATCCTATTACCCCCTGTGATTCTAGAGAGTATCATTAAAAGCGCTCAGCACATCAGGGGAGAGCAGGGGCCAAATCTGTCAGGGGATTTACAGAAACACAAGAAACCAAAACAGAGGTGGGGAGTGAGAAGCAATTTGTGGAGCTGCCATTTAAAAAAAAGCTGTAATAGCTGTTATATGTACATTAATATATACTAGATCAGAAAGGAAAAGATAATGTGAAGAATAGGAAAGTGAATCATTAAAAATAGGAAAGATGTTACCAAAAGCTTGCAGACAGCTGGACATAAACATTACAGGTCCATTGTTGCTATGGTGACACCAATTTCCCCCCAATTCTCTTGTGTGCCCACCCGGCACAATATAATATATGGATAAGGAGAGCTATAGCAAGACAGATAGACGTGTAAAGGGAGGGCTATCCCTCATTAGAATCCATCACACACGCTCTTGCTCTCAGGCCTTGACTGTTGTAGCTGCTGAGCTTCTGCCCCTTGGGGAGCTATTAATGACATGATGTGATTCCCACACAGGCAACAGCAGCAAGAGTACCCATCGCATCAACCTCCCAGCCAAGAGCAAGCGCACAGCTGCAAAACTGTGCAATGCTGTGAGGCAGAAAGAGAAAATGTATGCGTGACAGGGAGAGAAAAATGACACATTAGGCACAGAGAGAAAGAGAAAATGTGTGAGAGACAGGGAATGTGAGAAAGCAGGCATTAAAATAGAAAATATTCAATTCTTCTTTACTGTGCCTCAACACGATATCATGCTATCTTGATACTAACACAGATAAATAGCTATCAGGGTATGGTGACCACCAGATTATCCCCTTAACCAGGCTTATTTAAAGGGTATCATACAGTGCACAATGATGGTAATGCATCCATGCACTATACACTTCCTATGAGTGTTCAGGATTAAACGGCATAGTGGTTGCCCTATGTGTTTTCCCTATGCCTTCCTGTATTTCTCTTTTGTAACACACTCAAAATCAAACACACTTTACAGACAGCTTTCCTGCTGTCGACCTCCACCCCTTCCATGTAGAATCATTCAGCTTTAAATGGCTTAAGGTTGGGGGGTTAGTCATGAAAAGAGAACAGATTGCACTAGGGTTATACAATGCCGCTGGTTCTGTCACAGTATTTGTACAAATCTGACCTGGTCACCGGATAAAGATCCCGGATAAATTTGTTTTAACTATTTTCTCTTTATTTTCTCATTTTTTTCCCCTTTTCTCATGTCCTTTCTGATATCTCTTGTGACAAGCTGCACAGGAGCAACGAGAAATCCTCTGGAAAAAAGGCTAATCACTAATACCTTATAATTGTGTAATTGGTACAGGGTCCCCAGTGAGAGAGCAACTCAGCTAGCCCTTCTCAATAAAGGTTAAGCCCAGCTGTAGTATATAGCAACTTTGCCTATTGGTTGCTCACAGGTAGGCACCAATTCTATTGGTCGCTCCAGGCGAGCCCACTGAACACCATATAATACTGCGGATTAGTGGCTAAGTCTGCCTCCCAGATACATGGAGCGGCTTGTCAGCGCTTTCCCGATTGGCTCTCCGGTTAAAGGGATTAGCACCCACCCTGCCTGTGAGTTGGTCGTCTGGGATTGGTCGCTCCCTTCCATAGACAGACTCTGGTTGGCTGGTGTACCCTGGTGCCAGACTTGAATGGATTAAAGAGTCTAATCTTGTCATGTACTCTATTCTTCCCTTGTTTTATCCCCTTTCTTATCTTGATCCCGAAATGTATAAAAATATGTGTGTTGACCCCAATAAAGTGTTCTAACTTGCTGTTCCTAATAGATAGTTGTTGTGTCTGCTGATTGGGTATAGAGTGCGGTGTTCCAGGGTAGCTACAGCAGCTCTTGCTGTCTCACAAACCGGAGCCATAGCCAGGGTGATATTCGAGAGTATCTACCGCTCTCTTGTTGAACCCGTTATCTCTCCTTTCTCTCTCTCTTCTCCTTTCTCTCATTTCTCTTTTCCATTCTCTCTCTCCCCTCCTGTCTCTTACGTGTCCTCTCTCCATCTTTGTTCACTCTACCCTGGCTTTCTCTCTACTCATCTACCATTGAGTAAGTGTGCAATGATCTTAGTAAAGGGGTCAAATTGTGACTTTTGGTGTGATTTTTATGTCCAGCTAGCCACGCATTCACAATCCAATAAGAGTTAAATGTGTAGAGGGCCAACATAATTAATTTATTTCATTGTAAATTAAGGTCACTGCTTGTGCTGATCTTCCCAGATGCCACAATCTACATTTTTCTACTAAGAGTCATAGATAAAGAAGGAAACCTCAATATCCCAAAGTCTAATAGACACTGTGGTTACTTTATAACTTAGTGGCAATTGAAGACATTGCATATTGGGAAACATCCGAGCTACCAAATTTACCAAAATTACAACAAATGTTATGCTTCAGAGCAATTTAATGCACAACTTCTCTAGTAGTCAACAAGTTAATCGGGAAACCTGATTAAAAAGTACTTGCATCACATCTGTCTCTGGCAGTATGGGATATTATTAAAAAAAAAGCATGCCAAAGCTTTTGTTATATTTCCATTCAAACATATTTAAAAATGACAAATCTGATCTTTGATTTCATAAGAAATTTATTGCAAATATAGAAATAGATTTTTTCCATCCACTTATTCTTCATTATATTCCAAGAACAATTGCGTGCCATTTAAACAAAATGTGGAAAGACAGCAAACCAGAGGACTTTCCAATTCCTCATTGTCCTCACAAGGAAGACACACCTGCTTAGCCTGGTGTCTGCAGGGTCAGAACCGAAGACAGGAGAACTCCTGGGCATGATCTTTATCCGAACATCTGCGCCTAAGCAATTTGTACTCCGCTTCCTTTCAGGAAGTAGAGGGGGAAGGTTAAACGTAAACAAGTATATAGCTGAGCAGAAATTAATCAGAAGTGTTACATGCACTGAAAAGCTTTTGTTTTAATATTTATATTTTTAGTCACAATTGGAGTAAACGTCCTAAATACTCTATATGGATAATTTTTGCGCCAGTCCATTTGAACGTGTACCCACGATGCTCATATGCAATATTTTTATTTTTTCTTGGGTTTTAATGGTTTAACTAGTGAAAGGCCGTGATGCAGCGATACACAGTAATGTTTGAACTAATATAAGAATTAAATGAATAAACCATATGGGTTTTAAAGGAGATAAATATATGGAGATCTTTAATGCATTTCATTTCCTAGATACACACAAACAGTGGATGTGTAACATATACAAACATTCCACAACAAAGTGTTTGTTTTCTTTCCAATGGGTAATTATTGTACTTGTTGGTTTTAGACAACATAGGGCACCTAATTAGATGTCTAGATCCCTATTAGGACTGTTTTGTCACAGATTCCCCCACCAGTATCAATGATTTTTTGAGGCAGGCTGTATGATAGGTTACCATGTACTCTTCTTCATTCAGAGAGATACTTAATACAATTATGGTTCTATTTCAGAAAGTCTTTTTGATAGGAAATCATAATAATTTTCATACCCCTAGGTCTATAACAATGATATTTATTTCTTGTGTGAGTGATCTTTGTTGACTATAAAGTGTCAACAGACATCAGTTATACGTCCATGGGACTCTCCAGCCATAGGTGATATGATATGTAAACATGATATGTATAAATGATTATGATATGTAAACATGGGTGATAGCAATAAAGGACAGTTGTCCAAAGGGTGTTACCCAGAAAGGGTTAGTAGACCCAGAAAGGTGTGACAAAGAAACACCAGATACATGGATTAAGGTATTGTCTAATGTTGGTGTAACCAGCTGACATAAATATATCTAAACATATATGTATGTCTATACCCTGTGAGTACTTAATATGCATTCTTCCAAAATGGAAAACAACACTTACCTGACACACCATGCTGCAAAAATCTTCTTTCTCTATGAGAATGTCCAATGTTTCTGCTTAAGCTGTTAATTAGTGGCAGTAAACTACTTGCAATGAAATTAATGGGAGTATGGTCCTTTCACTAAATAACAGCTTAAGCAGTAGTAGAAAAATGGAAGACTTTACACATGCACACTGGGGTCACAAAATGTTATAAAGGGACTATGCACCTACCATATGCTTTAAAGTGCATATGATGGCTGGAGTGCCCCATTAACACAAGTATCCTAAGGGAAACCAACACGTTAACATTATGGGTTGACTATTATGATTTTAGATTTGCCTGTTAAATAACAATCACCAGTTTTACGCTAGTTTGGGTTAAGGTAAACCAGATCTGTGGTCTGTTATTTTTCCGTCTGAAAAGAGAATTCACCAACAACACCAATAGGGGTGGGAAGATTGCTGGCAGAGAGAGTGGAGAGCTGACAATGGGGGGGGGGATAACTATGTGTGTTTTGTTACTTGCAACTTACTACATTATCAAGGACTTTAGGTAGCAGTTGCATCCTAACTGTATGTCATATGCATTAATTAATATGTGTTGGACATGACTGGATACTACTCAATGAGTAGCTAATCTGCTAGATATGTTTTGGGGTGCTACATTACTGGATTGTTTGTCTATCTTTGGCTGAAAGTCCATGGCCCTCCCTTTGGACAGCATGTAGGTTAACTAGAGTGGCCAGGCACACAATAAAAAGTGAAAACATTGTTAAAATAGTAAAATGTTAATAACAATATTTCTCATTGAATCGTCAGCATTGTATATGCAATCACATATGTGTTATTTATGGGGGCATGCAATAGAGAGCAAGGAGCAACTGTAATGTGGATCTCCAAAGCAGCCTTATCGGCTATTCACTGTGATCCATTGCTTGCAAATTGGATTAGGAGGCTAGGTCTTAACTACGTAGAACAATTGGTGATATTTTAGATTGGGGTACTGAGTGATGTCACACAAAAAGAGCTAGAATGAGTTATATTGTAAAACAATGATTCAGAGAGTGGGTGACCAGATTGACTATATTTTCCAGCACGTGCAAAGTATTATCCCGCAGAATCCACAATAATACACTCACAGAAGAGCATCAAGTAGTATATTCCATATACTGCACTGAAGTACTGTACATGTGCTAGTTAGCAACATATGATATATACTGTATATGGCCTGAACATCATAATCAAATACATGCCACTCTGACCCTTCAGATACCAGGAAATGCTCAGCAGGCATGATATCACCAGGGCTCACAGCTGCTTCTACCGCATTTAAATAGAGAACACAGCTGAATGTTTTTTTCTTTTTGTGTGTGTTTTTTTGTTTTTTTTTACACCAACGCATGCAAAAAAAAAAATACAGTTCCCACTTCCTTTCTTGAAAACTTTTGGCCACTTCTTGTTGCTTAACACCTCAAACATCTTTCTCCCAACCCTCCCCACACCCCATTCAAAAACAGCCCAAAGAACAAAATGTCACAGAAACAAAATATAAAAAATACAAATCAAAAATAAAATGTCAAACAAATAATTGCCCTATTGCTCTGAAGAAGCAAAAGGGTCTAAAACACAAGGGAATACAAAACTGGAAGGGTTAAACCCATGCACATATAAATTATGGAACAGAGTGTCGCAAGCTGACTTCATGCCCCCCCATCAGTTACAATACCAAAGAACCAAGAACGTGGGTGATCTCATAAAAATACTAATCCTTTTATTTTACTCTTCCATAAAATTAACAATGAGCATTACAAAATTTTATTCTGAAAGGAACACAATGTTGAACTCATCTGCAATCTCCCTGTTTATTAAAGAAACCCTTAAACTCTCCATTGCATCTCCCAAGATTCTACCCCTAGAGAATGGAAAATATTGCCTGGTGTATTTTATTTACCGGCATTACTCTTACTGCACTTATCAAGAGCAGTGAATTAGCGAAAGTCAACAGATTGTGACTATGATATACCCGCAATGTGGCCATACTACCAATACTCATGGTACATTTGCTTAGAGACGCAATTTCACTTTCTTTCAGCAGTGCGGTTGGAAGTATGGCTAAGGGTGGGGCTTTAACAATACGTTTGTATAGGACTTTCTGACCTATCAGTAGCAGTTTATGTAACTATAAAAAAATTTAAAATATGCCTTAATTGTATTGTCCTAAACAAATATTCTTCTGTGTTTTATATACACATTATTTTGACACTTCACACTTCACACAGTGATACACTTTATTCGGGCACTCTGCCTTAGAAGTACATGCAGAGCTAGGTATAGTATATTAAGAAGGGCCTGTGCATTCAGTCAATTACAATATGAATTTCTTGCGGTTTTCTGACTGCCCTAATTTTAGACTGAAACCTTGTGCACTTGTGAGTTTACTCGTCCCAGAAAAAGATGAGCATAAAATATATATATTCACTTGCTCTTCCATCTACTAGAACATTAAGGAAAAGGTAAATCTTTAGCTCAAACTAATGGATTCTACATTGAAAAAAAATCACTTTTTACACCTTTTAACCCCTTAAGGACAATTGAAAACAATGCATTTTGTCATTAAGGGGTTAATTTGCAGCATCATGTTTTCAGTTGACTTCTACTGTTTCTCTGAAGCTGCAGCCTAAATCACAGCAGGAGAGTTGTATTTATTTATGAATTATGAAGGGCCAACCCTGGTGAGCTTCTCCTGCAAAGGCTGAGCTGGCCCTGAATAATTAATAGTTAAATAAATGAGAAGACTCCCTGCATTACTTATGCTTTATGCAGGGTCAGCTTAGCCCTTTCCGCAGGTGAAGTTCATTGCCGTTTGCACTTCATAATGCATACTTATTGTCATGGAGTACACATGTCCAACTTTAGCATCCTCATACGTTAGTAAATATACTTCGGAATGATGTATTCTCCTTGATGACCTCCTTTATACATGATAGTGTTGGCAATTCCAAAATAATCACCTGTCCTGCAAAGTTAAATGATTGCCAATAGCAAAATTAAGATCATCAATTTAAATAATACTTGTATGGCAGAAAAGGCAGGAAATACCCACAGAGATCAAAATCAGTTAAATATTTTTTTTACCAATTTTCAGCTTTAGCAATACCAAAATAACCAGCTGTTCTACGAAGTTAAATAATGGCCAATAACGAACAGTATTAAGATTGCCTTTTAAAATTATGCTTGTATTACTGAAAAAAGCAGAAGATATCTGTAGAGACCAAAATGAGATGAACATTTTCTTTCAATTTCAGCCAGCCAAAATGTGTGATATTAGGCCTCAAAGAGCAATTTCAAATCAGCCATTGTATCTGTATTTCTACTTCTAATTTTTTTTTGTTGTTCTACAGAAAAGCAGCGCTTTATAAATGAAAAAGTTTAGAATTCTGTGAAAGTTTTCTAATACAACAGTAATTTAAGTAAAAATACATATTTTATATCCTCCTTATATACTCTTATATAACTATTCTTCTTTATATACAATGCGATTACTTGCTATATTATGGAATAAAATTACTAAATATATTTTTCTTACCCTTTTTGCCTGAAAAAAGAAGCTCTCTGATGCTATAGCTAATACATGGGAACTCCTATAAGGAAGACTTGATACTAATGATAAAATGTTTTATTTTGTTTGTCATCATCTTCATTGCTGTTGGAGGTTGATCACAAAATGCAGCCTTAAACATAGTTGTTGTCATCCTAGTTGTGTGACTTAATCATTCAGTCGTTTTATGTTTTTCACTGATAGAAACATCTTCATTTACAACCTCCATTGCTCTAGGCATCTCATTACATTTATCTATTCGGCTGTAGCATGGGCAATTAGATTAGCTGATGTCAGCAGTGATGCTACATGATCCTACACACAGTACTGTGATCAAGGAATTTGCATGTATGCCCTTCCTTAAAGTGGGCTCTTTCATACGAGGAGATTTCTTGCATGTCATCTTGAACAATGACCCAGGTTAGGCCATCTTAACACTTCTCGCAGGAAAAGTTCAGCAGAGTTGGCCTCTCAAAACAAAGTCAGGAAGGTGAAAGGTTAAAAATGAACTTCCCTGCAAACTCCTTAGCTAGCAAATATAAAATATATAAGTGGAAAGAAATCTCCATTGCTAAATACTTGGGGAACCAAAAATGTTGTAGGGTCCCGGGTTCACTGTTGAACGATATCGGTTGCACTTGATACTCTTCAAGCAGCTGCCCAAATAAACTATCTACACTTTGAATCATGTTCATGATTTGATATCAAAATACTGCTTAGACTTTGACTGAAAACTGATTACATAAACAATAGAATCTAACCCTGTGCAAAATACATATCTGCTGCAAAAATATGTCCTCTGTTTGTATCATACAATAATTACTGCGCTCCCTGTAGGGTAAGACACTACACAACTTATCTCTTATTATTCAAGGTTCACCCTTAAATCGTATAAAATTAGACAACTTATAACAGCCGGTTTAGGTTAAACCTAACTGGCGTTTTACTTCCAGTGGGTTGTGTAATTTATAAAATGTATTCACTAAATATTTCATGTTCCTCTTACATATGCAAGTTCCAAAGCAGTATTTGATACTAAAATGCAAATGTCTAATGTATGTCTAAAATATATAGACAAAAGCTTTTTGGAACAAAGCACGTTCTAGTTTGTAAATCATTTTTCATATAACTTTGTGCCTAAATTACACATTTGTATTATATATTTGTTCATGTTATACGTATGGTTTTTCTGCACATGTGTAAACATATTCCTATCATGCTCTCATGAAAAACTGCACTTCCACTATACTGATTACACATGTAACACTGCCAGAGTTGCTCATTATAAACACAATTCTTCCTCTTTAAATGTTCTGTCCTCCTACTCATTTTCATAAGACTTTACCTCCCTATGCTAGCCTCTGCCAATCCTCTATTACTGATTTACAGTTATTTGTCTCCTTTCAATTCTCTAACAGTAAGTAAATTGTAAGCTGTCATAAAATGGGGAGCTTTCACTTCATTGAGTAGATTCTCTTCTTTAGTTATACTCTTATATCTTCTGACATATTATATAATCTCTATCACAAGTTTCTCAGTCTGGATTGCACACTCTCCAGTATAATGTTAGTAAATTCTCAGAGTCGGAGACATAATGCTGCAGATCACACAGCTTTAGAATTTCTACAATATTACACACAGGAGCATTGATAAGTAGCCATTTAGAAATAGGAAAAACAGAGCTAATGTTCTGTAGGGTCATGCCAGGTTGACAACTGGTTCCTCATAATAACAACCTCGCAAAGGATGCTTTTAAAGTACATCAATTTCTTTCCCTGTATTTCATATAAAGATGTAGATGCATGCATCATATCTTAATATGCATGGGACATTAGCAAGCACATATAAAGTGAATGTATATGCCCAGAATTTATTTTAGAACACCAGACTTGGTAAAGAGGCAAGATTCCTGGGATTATTTGAAAGCCACCGAGATAAATTGCATTTGTAAATTATATATTTGTGCTTGTTTTTGTAAGTGAACCAGGAATTACCACTTTTAAAAATTCTTAATCTGCTCTTTTTTTATATATTGAGGTGAATGCATTTAAGGCCAATTTACCTTACGCGCAAAGCAGGGAAGACACCTTGATTAAGTATACCATGATAGATAATAGATCATATACACTGATATCTACATTCATGCACAGTTGGCATTTCCTATTTAATATTTACATCATTTTAAATATTTCTTATAATGAATAAAATAGGAATTTGTTGTACTCAACAGTTTCTGTGAAGTATATATATATATATATCCCTGAAGTACCTTATTGCTGCATGAATTCAGCTTGCGACGTGGGGTAAATACTATGTTTTTAGTAAAATGAAAAAAAAAGAAGACTGAAATATATAAACAGAGAAAGAGCCACCAGTACAGTATGTGGAGAGGAGAGGGGAGGTGTAAAAAGAGGGGAGAACTGTGCTAGAAAAAAACACCTTGTACAGTACCTAAAAGTTTAACCTTCTCCCCTCCACTTTGAGACTACACCCCCCCAACTCCTTTGTAAACTTTAGTTGCAAACTGAAGTGCTTCAACGCCACAATTCTCAACAGAAACCCATCCACAGCCCTGGTTGGCCTTCTTAAACTATATAGGGTGTCAATCACAGTTTTTGTTGTGCAGACACCCCCTTCCAGTAATCCAATATATCATGCAAGTCCTCTCCCTTGGCAAACTGGACCTTTTTGCGTAGAGCATGTCCAGCAGCTATGTAGACTTCTTCCCGTGTGTGTTTTTTATAGGGACGGAAGCGCTCCCAGATCTTGTGAGTATTTTCAGTTGAGTACTCTGGACTGGAGGAATAGCCAGAGAAATGATGTCTTGGGGAGAGTTGAGAGTAGCTAGAGTCTCTTTTGGAACGAGAAAGAGGCTTCAGGAAGCTCACCCTTTGGCTGAGTGTATCTGCACTTTCCTCATAATAGAGGGCAGGGAAGGAGTGGCGATGCTCACTACAGTGGTAGGAAGGCTTGACATCCAAGTGGTGGACCCCAGCAGAGGACACAAGAGGAAGGCGGTCAAGGGGACTGTTGAGAGGGCTGCTCTTTTCAATATATTTGGAGTCACATTTTAGAGACTGGTCAGGTACATCAAGACTGAAGACTCGAGCACTCTTGATAGAGCCACTAGATGAAATGCTGCAACGTTTCTTGGCAACTGTTGCAGCATCGGCACTCAGCTGGCGCTGAAGAGGGTGCACGCCCTCTTTGTATGGAGGAGAGAGGAAGCTCAATCTTTCCAAGTGACCCGAAGAACTGGCTGGAATGGACTGGCAGTCGTAGCCCAACTCCGGGTCCCCTCCCCCTAAAAAAGAAGCAGTGTCTAATTTAAGGGCATCAATGCAGTTATTGATGATCTGGTTAACCTTGTCCACCTCTTTAGCAATTGTTGATATCTCAGATGCTGATCCTTCACCATTATCCAGTTCACGAAAATCTTCCTCATCGTCATCTCCTCCTGACATCCTCCGCTGACCTCTCTCTAGGCCTTCCCCACTACGTACCTCCATGTAATTTGTTCCTTTTGGACCTTTTGGTGTACCCATTTGAGCATTCATTGGCTTAGAGCCTAACCCCTTTTCCCCTCCACTTCCTAGACCTGCAACAGATGTTGGTAGTGAAGATATGCGAGAGATGGGAATGGGGTGTTCTGACAACTTCTGTGAGGAATGAGATCCAATGCAAGGATCAACATCTGAACCATACCGCATCTCTAGAATAGTTTTCTTGACATTAAGTGACTTCTTCTTCTCCTCTTGCATTCGCTTTTTCCTAAGGCAATAGTATACGACTCCCAGAATTATGACCATGCCAAAGAGACAGCCCAATATAGTCATGATGTAGTGAGTGGTTGTAGAAGTATTGGGTGTCAATTCCTCTTTGTCTCTTGTTCGGGTGGCGAGGAAAAGACATGTATGGTTGTAGCGTTTTGTGTTGCGAATCGAAGCTACACAGAAGGTGTAGTTAGCATGAGGCTTTAACTTGTCTAACGTAATATATTCCTTCTTGTGTTTCAAGGTTGTTACATCATATATAAAGCTGTTATTATACTGTACCAGTATATACATCCTATTGTATGGATTTGGAATGGTGACAATAAGTGTGGCTGAGTTCCCTGTTACATGATGAATATCAATAGACGGACTTGCAGATGTGTTGGTGGTAGATGGAGTTGTGGGCTCTGATGGAAAAAAATCTCCAGGGCTAAAACCAGAGTTCTCTTCTAGTTCATGCTGGGAATCAGGAATAAGAGGGGTAGGCCTTTCCCGTGGCAATGACAAGTAACCCCCATTTCTACAGCTAGCCTGAAGAACAGTAATGGCATTTCGGCTGTGGTGGGGCTTTGGGCTAAGCAGCAGATAGCCAGCAAATTCCCGTGGACTTTCACACTGCAGACGATCATAATTTCGTGTGACATTATTGAACATGACCAGCCAATCAAGAAATCCATAAAGTTCACATCCACAGTGGAAAGGGTTCCCTGCCAGCTCACACACCATCAATGCCTGGAGACCAACAAAAGTATTACTGTCTAGCTTTGTAATTCGGTTTGAGGACAAGTCAATGCTAATCAGGCTTAAGCATTCAGAAAAAGCATTTGGTGTCACCACCTCAATTAGATTGTGCTGAACAAAAAGGAACTGTAGCCTAGGCATTCCCCTAAGCATTCCCTCAGATAGGTTTGTCAACTTATTATAACCCAGCTGAAGGATCAGTAGGTTGGATTGTCCCAAGAAGGCTCCTTCTTCAATGTAAGATATCTCATTTTTGGTCAAGTTCAAGTCTGTTAAGTTTCCAAAGCGTGAGAGAGAGGAGTACCCAATAATTTTTAATTTGTTTTCATTAAGCCGGAGGTCGTGAACTGTGCTATTAATATGCTGAGGGATGGTCTCATATGGGGGCTGGTTCTGGCTGCAGATAGCCAGCCAGACATAACCTTTATCGCCCTCGATTAGCCAGCAATCACTTTGTGCCCCTGGTGGGAGGTACCAGAAGAAAACAGTTATTGAGAACAATAACCACCGGCATGACATGATGCTGTCAACAAGCATGGGGGCAGAGGAAGAGATGTTCTTAACTCTGCAAGGTTAAATAAGTCAACTTAGAGAAGTTCGTTTGTCACAGTCCTACAATGAATTCTGTACATCATTTTTGAGGCAACGGGATGTGAGGACAAAGGTCTTAATGGGATGTGGGTCACTTAGCTTGCACTGTGTTAATAGTCAATAGTTGTTCATTTGTATTTTCATCTGTTCATCTATTAAATCCGGACACTGAATATGAGTTTTAGGGTTGAGGAGAGACTGAGCAGGGAGAGTATGTGCCAGCTGCCTTTGTGCCCCTGAGATGAAGATTTTAAGAGATGAATCCGTCTCTGTGTCTGTCCGTCTCCAGCTGCCACCACAATCTGAAAGAAGAGAGAGACAAGGATACGTCAGCAGATGATGGTGGGGGGTGTGTGTGGAGAAGCATATACTGTGAGCTGAAGAGGGGAAGAATGGCAGATGCTTGGAGGCAGAAGAGATGGACAAACTGAGAGAATAAAGGCAGACTGTGAAAGAGATAAAAGAGAGCAGAGAGGCAGAATTTGTATGGAATCCAAAATCAGAAGGAATTATAACAAGAAAGAGAGCTAGGCAAGTGGAAAAAGGTGGTGATAAATATGCAAATGATCCTCACACCAACAGTATAGGAAGGACGGACATTAAGGAGAGATTAGAGAAATAACAGTAATCAGAGGAACTGAGTTGTAAGATACATAGAAAGAGATGATAGTAAATAAGAAACAAAGGAAAATTAGGCACAAATAAAGCCATTTCACGTATTCTCATTCCGAGCAGCATGTAAGGGTACTTTCATTTGTGACTATAAAAAAAAACGCAGACGTTTAATTAAGATGATCTCCTGACCATTTTAAGACATGGCAGCCACACAATTAAGAGACACTTTTTACATCCAATCTAAAGAAGCACACCAAATAAATGTAGGGGATTATAAACCCTAATTTACCTTCTTACTGACAAATGAGGTGGCATTTACTTTGCTAATATAATTTCTAAGGACTTTTATAGCTGTATAAATGCTGCTTGACCAGCTACCTCATGAAAAAAACTGCACAGTTGTTCTCTTGCATAGCAGTAACACAGAGTAAAATTGGTCTGCAGAACTCAGCGAGGGCCAGCCCAAGACATTGTTCTATCTTGGTTGAAATGACATTCTGCTACCTCTTATGCATACAACGGAGCATGCTGCCATCTTGGTTGGGGCAATTGTCCTGTTGCCTCCCCCTGGATCCATCCTTGCTCTTGAAAGAACATGCCTTGTGCACCAGTCAAAGTGCTGCCTGGGTCCCAGGGACCCACCGGCACACATGTAAGGGCCTGTCTGCGGCATCAATAGACAAGGGGCGAAAATACAAAAGGGGCAAGTAATGACAAAGCAGTGTAGAAAATACATTTTTTGGCTTCAGTGTGGCAGACCCCGTCCTGGTGTGTGTGTCTGGGTGTCGGTGTGGCAGAGCCTGTGTGTGTTTGGGTGTCAGTGTGGCAGAGCTTGTCCTGGTGTGTGTGTCGGTGTGGCACAGCCTGTTGTGGCGTGTGTGTATTTGGGTGTCGGGGTGGCAGAGCCTGTCCTGGTGTGTGTGTGTTTGGGTGTCAGTGTAGGTGTGTGTTTTGATGTCTGTGTGGCAGAGCCTGTCCTGGTGTCTGTGTGTCTGGGTGTCGGTGTGGAAGACCCTGTCCTGGTGTGTGTGTCGGTGTGGCACAGCCTGTCGTGGCGTGTATGTATTTGGGTGTCGGGGTGGCAGAGCCTGTCCTGGGGTGTGTGTGTGTTTGGGTGTCAGTGTGGGTGTGTGTTTTGATGTCTGTGTGGCAGAGCCTGCCCTGGTGTCTGTGTGTTTGGGTGTCGGTGTGGCAGAGCCTGTCGTGATATGTGTGTGTTTGGGTGTCAGGGTGTCAGAGCCTGTCCTGGTGTGTCTGTGTGTTTGTGTATCGGTGTGGCAGAGCCTGCCCTGGTGTGTATTTGGTCATCTGTTTCCTGGCACTTTACTTTCTGTAGGAATAAATAGAACTATGTAGTTTTTACTTATCCAGAAATAAAATGCCCTCCTGAATGTGTAGTCATTTCAGAGGATAAAATATTCTAGGCCCAGAAATCAGTGAGAGGAAGTAAAGGTTTAGTGTTATTTACTCTAGTTCAATCTGGATTTGTGGCCCTAAATTGTGGCTTCAGGTGTATCATGATTTTTTTTAGTGTATGGATATACTCCCAATCCCATCACATAAGATTCTACCTCATACATCTGCCGAGCTCTGATGTCATCTTTATCCAGCACACATGGATGCCGAGGAGTTAAGATTCCGTCTGTTCTGCCTATTTTATTTATTTCAATAAAAAGACCCACCAATATCCTCAGCACCAGACCCATGCTGCTCTTAATCTGGCCCTGCTATTTACACATAACTCCCAATTACATCCTATAGAATATAAGATGCCTCTAATACACCCCTGATGGTGCTATGCATGCAGAAAATGAAGGTACAGTTGTCTTTTGTCCCTGCTAGACCTACTATATACACGTATACATATATATACATATACATACATACATGTCTGACGAAGATAAAAGATTGAAGAGAGAAGGAAGAAGATAAAAGATAGAGGATTAAGAAAAAGAAGAACTGGAAGTGGTCGGCAAAAGCAGAAGTGGATGGCAGAGACGGTAGGGAAAGATTAAGAGACTGTGAGAAAGAGTGTGAATGAGAAGAATGAGAGCATGACAAAGTGAGTGAGAGTGTGAGAGTGGATGTAAGCACTGGGCAACAAAGTTTATTCCGGAATTAAAAATGCCCCTGAATCATTTTTGGCCCATTTGCACATGTCTAGTTGATAAACTGGCATAATAAATCAGCACTCTATTTTCTGTTCTCTCATGAGTCTTGGTTCTGACACGATAAAAAGTGCAAATTAAAGCTTAGAAAATAGCACTATAAGGACAAGCTGTACCATATGAATCTGACTTCATAGATGGAGCAAGGGCTGAATTTTTATCTAGTATGAGGTGAGCTCTTGTCTGAAGATTAACATTGAGGTGTTTCTCACGTAAGATACGAAAAGTGATTACAAACATGAAGTTCGGGACAGACTCAGGGACTGAAAGTTTTTTTTAATATAGAACAAGTGTGCACACAACAGATCTTAGCACTGTCTGATCCAATCTTATTAATCTGTAGGTAAGCGCTCACCCTATGTTAGATAAGATTCCAGAGGTGTCAGAGCTTGTCCTTACAGTGGGGGTGATTTATAAGGTGTAGCGCAAGATCATTACAGGTGCTAAAATTCTGCTTGCAGCTCAATGTATGTGCATAAATTGAATTAGCAGCCTTTATATTTCTTTTTCTGTTTTGATGGAATACCACCCTTTAGATAAGGGCTTTATTTTTGTAATTGTTTGTTGGTATAAAAACCTGACAAATATTTATACATCCGTTGCTCTGTTTCTGATGTGATATTTTTGTGTCTTTTTTGCTCATATTTATTTTTAGACACAATTCCACCATTCCAAAAATGTGATTGGAGAACCATTTATACGATGTAATTATTTCTGTTTTCACAGTTTTATTACTCTGTTATGCAGTCTGATCATTTTGCATTACATAGAAGGCTATAAATATCTGGACCTGTCCTGATATCTGCAATAATGATCCAGTTTTATATTTTTAGATGCCCAACACTTCACAGATTGTGAATGGTAAGTAACGTCTAATTTAGGATGATTCCTAACTAGAGATTACGTTTATCAGGACGGGGTAGACACTTTATTATAGGTTATCAGGACAAGGTTAAACAATTAGGTTTCTGTCTGCAGTTAGGTTGCTATTAAATGACTCATTACAGAAAATGTTTGTCAAGCCACATAAAATAATGCTAAAACACATATAGCTTTATGAAGAGCATTTCGGCAGGTTTCTAATCTAAAGGTTTACAGGCTATAGCGTGGTAATCCATTTTTGTGTTCCTTTTCACGGGTCCTATGGAACAGGGAGGGCTGATAAGGGGGCGATTACACACCGAGCTCCTCTGATTTGAAGATTTTGGGTCACAGAGATGTCATGCAAGTTAAAAGGGTTTTACACCAATCTTGAAATATTTTTTAATGGCATTTCTATGTAATCTTGTTCGGTGAAAACATGTTGTACACGGATAAAGTGCCAAATGTATTCAGGGTAACTATACATTAGTGCATTTCCTTCCAAGGCCAATGTCCTCTCCAGATACTAAATCTAAAGAATTTTGCAGTGGGAAATTGATTTCCTCGGAATTGTATTTTATGTGTATTTTAGGGCATGGCTTAGAACCGCTCGAACGATAACTAAAAACGCCTAAATAGCTATACATTTTCAGTATTTCGTTTTATTTTGCTACAGTGTGTTACACCGTCGCTGGTCTGCAGTGTATGGCACCATTTCTTGAAGATCACATCTGACAGGGGATAGAAAGCAAGAATCGTCTGTGCGTAGGTCCCAGCTGAAAAGCAGCAGAGCATGATATTACTGTGCTAAGTGGGTTCCATTAGGGATTCATGCTTTAACTCCTTCATGAGAGATGTGTCTTTAGAAGAATGGGCCGCTGTTATATGTCAACAGTTAGCTCCTTTACTCATTGTAACAATCCTTTAGCGCTGAAAGGTATATGCTATAGAGGTGGTCAGAATCGTTGTTTAAAAGAAAAATTAAAAAAAAGAAAAAAATGCAAAGAAGACAAATTTAAACAAACATATTTCAAACAAGATTGGTTTGGTTAGAAATACTGTTTTCGTTGTGGCTTTAGATTTTATGTAGTAAAGAGTGATGGAATTTATTGTGGATTTTGTATGCAGGATACTTAGGGTGGAGTTCCCAACATTTTGTTATTAGTAATATCAGATTAAAGATACGTTTTAAAAAGTATTGTTTTTTTCTTCTTTTAAAATGGTTCTTGTTTTTGTAAAGCTTAATGATTTCAAGTTACATATTTGCCATTTGCATGTGCTCTAGCTCTGTTATCATAACTTAATCTACCAGACATCTTGGCACCCTTTACCATATTGACTGAGGAATGGGCTACTTTAGCACTGCCATAAAGTATCAGGTTAGTGTGGTGTTTGAGCATGAGAAGTCATCCAAAACATCACATGACTGACAACTATGGCAGCCTACAGGTCTGTAGATCATGGAATTTTATTTGAACAAAATTAGATAAAACCAGGTGTTTGTCAGTAACTACACTAACGTAAACTGCTATATACAGCTCAAGGAGAAGTAAGTATTTTTTCTAGGGGACTTCCCCTTTGAATTTTACCTGTCAGTTCATCTGCTGTTAATACTGTTATATAGAAAAATATAGAAAAATGTGGTATGTTAGTCATCTACTAATGTTTGCAACCAAACTAATTTATTTTGTTGATAGTTGGTAGTCATTCAACATGTAGCTTTACAACATACACCTACCAGTGAGAGCCAGATTTACCGGATGTGTCCAAAGGCACATACTGGCCATAGTTATTAAAACAAGTACCACAGGAAAAAATATTTTGTGCCATTAGCATAATTTTTTTTTTTAATTAAGTAAAGTACGTTAGCATTGACAAA
Source organism: Spea bombifrons (assembly GCF_027358695.1). Classification (NCBI taxonomy): domain Eukaryota; kingdom Metazoa; phylum Chordata; class Amphibia; order Anura; family Pelobatidae; genus Spea; species Spea bombifrons. Next base: position 24,956,523 of record NC_071092.1, on the reverse strand, counting down.
AGCCTTGTTTATTTAATTTTGTTCCAATAAACTTTGTTTATCTGCAGGCCTGGAGGCTGCCAGTCATGTGGAATTTTGGATGACTTCTGCTCAAACATCACATCGAGTCAGGAGTCACAGTGTTTGTCTAGAAGACCTTTAAGCTCAGCTGACAGACCTAAAACACATACAAATGACTAAGATGTAGGGTCTGAAAAATAGTATACAATGCGAAAGTTAGAACTGTTTTTTTTTAAAAAATCATAATATGTTTGTGAATATATTTTTATCTGAAACTAGTTATTAAAAAATACTGAGAGTTCAAAATACTTTAAATACTAAATGAGTAACACCCACCACAGAAACCAGGGATAAGCTGTATAGAGCACCCTAATAGGGTCTCAGTTTATAGAAACGTAGAAACAGAATTTGACGGCAGATAAGAACGATTCTAGCCTGCCCGTTTTTCCTGATGTAAGACTTGTTGTAATTAGTCAGTTAGTGGGAGGCTGTATCTACTACCCTCTCAGTAAAGTTGCCTACTTTGTAGGGGTTTAGCAGTGTGTAGGTTTATAGGCATGCTTCAATCATTTCTGTAACTTCACAAAAACTTTGTAGTGGTTATAGGAAAAAAGATAAGAATATATTTTCTTAGAACGGTCAAAGATGTAAACCATTTGTACAGAACATAATAATAAACTATCACACATCTAAAACTGTTCAGGTCTTAAAGGAGTTTGAAAATTATACATTTCAGCAACATGAAATGCCTCCAAAGACTACTTACCAGACTGCTATTAGCATCTTCACCAATAACTTCCCCTAACAAGGGTTATGCCATATATATTGTGACTTTTATTCCAATCGTGTTTTGCTACTAATGTTTTATTGTGGTGTTTGGTAAAAGTAAGCCATATGCCTGAAGACGCTGAGATTTGCAATTCATTAACATAGTTACATAATGCAATAAACAAGAGAGATCATTTTATTGGAAATGCTGTTTTCATGTGAAAAAAAAAATCTTGGTTACTTGCAAAGACGCTTAACTTTTCACATCATTACATTCTTTTGCATTTGACAACCTGGCTGCATAATCGGCAAGTCCGTCATATGCTCCAAGCAACCAATAGGTACCGTATTTGCTCGATTATAAGACGAGGTTTTTTTCAGAGCAAATGCTCTGAAAAATACCCCTCGTCTTGTAATCGGGGTCGTCTTCTAATCAGACCTCAAATGAGGTCTGACTATTAGACTAAGATCCAGATCCCCCGCATCGCTGCAGGGGACCTGGATCCTCCTGTGCGGTAACCTCAGCTGCTGCCGGCGTCTATCACCGAGCGCCGGCGAAAGTGCCGGCAGCAGCCGAGGTTGCATACGTGCGTACCTTCCTGCTCCCGGGATAGCCCGCCCACTGCGGGGAAGCAGAGCCGGTTGTGGAGATTGCTGCAGGACCGGGACCTGGCGGCACTGTGCCGTCCCAAAGCAGATCCGGTAGACTTCTTCAATTTTCGGGAGGAGGCGGGGCCTAGCGGGGTCACACAGCGTCATGCTGAAATCCCGTGGGAGCTGCAGCAAGCGCCTGCTGAGGCATCGCGGTGAGTGAAGTGCCTGAGTATATTAGTGTCTGGGTAGGTAGGTAAGTGTCTCGGTGGGAAGTGTCTCAGTGGGTAGGGAAGTGTCTGGGTGGGTATATTAGTGTCTGAGTATGTAAGTGTACCCCTATATGGCACTCTGTCCCATGATATGCCTTTTAACCCCCTATATGCCAGAGTGGCATATAGGGGGTTAAAAGGCATAACATGGGGCAGAGTGGCACATAGGAGGGTATAAGGCATGTCTGGGGGCAGATGTGCATAACTGGGGGCAGGTTGGTAAATAAAAGGAAATTAAAAAAAAAAATAGACATGAATTATTATTTACTAGTAAAACTTTTTTCCTATAGGGTCGTCTTATAATCAGACTTTTTCTTTTTTTCCTAAATTAATATTCAGATTTGGGGGGGTCGTCTTATAATCAGGGTCGTCTTATAATCGAGCAAATACGGTATATACATGTTATATTTCTGACAATATATATTAGAGATCTATTACAAGGTAAAATAACCAATAGTAAAAAAAAGGCAGAAAGTCTGAAAGATGTTGTGTACCAACATTGGAACTTTCTATCTTATGAAAGGGAAGCTGTCATTGCTACCATTTTAAGCATAACTAAATTCCTATAGATTGTGCTTTTTGTTTGGCAATCTGTGTAACTACTTTGTAGATAAATAGTAAAATGTCACCCTACAAATGCTGGGATAGCTGGCAGCCTATGGCAGGGCCAGTATTAGCTGGTCAACTTCCTATTTTCGTCACCCTTCTTCTCACCCAGTCTTACAAAGGCTACCAGTACCAAACAGCAACAATACTGAAAAAAGGTATTTTATCTGGGAAACCAATAGCATGGGTTTATTTAGTCTACAGAACTGTAAAATGTACCGTTAGGCATTACTAACAAACAATTGTAATTGTTCTTAGTTTTAATGGCATGCGTAGAAACAATAAAATCACTTTCTTTGAACCAAAGATGGCAGAACACAAACAGGGACAAACATGAGCATTGTTATTTTGTGAGGCAAATGTACCATAAGAACAGCCATTGTATGTACCAACCTGCTGGCAGAAGACTTCAGTGCAGCAAAATGTCAAACTCAATCAATTTAGAAGTCATTTACCTAGATCAGCCATAACATTATGACCACTGGCAGGTAAAGTGAATAGCACTGATAATCTTATTATCATGGCACCTGTCAGTGGGTGGGATATATTTGGCAGCAAGTGCAAAGTTGATGTGTTAGAAGCAGAAAAAATGTCTTTGACAAGGGCCAGATTGTGATGGCAGGGGCAGAGTAGCTGCAGACCAGTCAGGGTGTCCATACTGACTCTTGTCCATTGCCGAAAGCACCTACAATGGGCACGTGAGCATAAGAACCGGACAGCAGAGCAATGGAAAAAGGTGGTTTGGTCTGATGAATCACATTTTCTGTTATATCACGTGGATGGCTGGGTGCGTGTGCGTTGCTTACCAGGAGAACACATGGCACCAGGATGCATCTATGGAGGCCCCATCTCGCAACTTAAAGAACCTGCTGTGAACATCTTGGTGCCAGATATCCAAGCACTAGAGGTCTAGTGGAGTCCATGCATTGATGGGTCAGGGCTGTTTTGGCAGCAAAAGGGAGACCTACATAATATTAGGCAGGTGGTCATAATGTTATGGCTGATCAGTGTGTATTCTGTACATATTTTGGGGTATAGAAAGTAAAAGGCTGATAAATTTGGCAATATGTCCAACTATTATAACTAGCTCTTACATCACATTGAGTCTTTAGAACAAATGTCCATCATGATACAAAGGTTAGTCACTACTACAGTCTTATCTTTAATCTCTAAACTGTTCCTTATTATCCAGTCCTATAGCTGCACCTTTAATGACCCGCACATTCAACTACAAGGTACATTAGGGAGCTGTGTAACAACAAAAAACATCACCTGGGTGGACTTTATAATGAAGTCTTACAAGCTTCCCAGTAATTTTTTCTCCAAAATATTTGTTTCGCAATTTTAAGACCCTGAAAGTTGATGTGCATAGCAGGCAAAAATAAACCGACGTAATTAACTCTTCAGAAGGAACTTTAGTGCCCCTTTTAGCAAAATAAAAGACTGCAAGCTCTTTAGAACACAAGCCAATCTATAAAAACCATGAGGTAGACATTTTTGCAAATAAGTATAAGACTTTGTTAGCAAAAACCAGTCATCAGTACTTGGCATAATGTTGGCACTGTGTTGTATGTTTTCCCGTTGCTGTGGCACCGCGTGGCAGTAAATGGCATCTTTTATGCTCCCTTTCTCCCCTCTAGCTCACTAACACAATGCCGATTTAATTAGCCTGTTATCTCAGAGTACCAGCTGCTGCCTTTAATATTGTATGCTCCCCAGATATAAGGCAAAAGGTGCCCGGCAGATAATAGACAGAGGGAGAGAGACAAAGACGGAGAGCAACTATGCGTGCATTAGGAGAACAGGTAGAAAGGAGGATTTGTAGATTTTCCTATTATATGATGGGTGGATTTTGGATCATCTTGGAAAAAAACATTTTCAAAATGATCAGCAGATGGAAACAAATGCAGCTGCAACTTCAATCTTTTCACATTTGTTCCAGCCAACTTTTATAGTGGATATTTATGTTTCGAGATTAGTGATACTAGGTCTCATTTATCTAAAGTATGACACAAATTAATGTTTCACCTGTAATAATAGTATGATATACGCAGCTAATTTGCAAGACGCACAGCTGTCTCTAAAGCTTTTTCCAAATCATAAGTACACACGTGAGCAACACACCTTAAAAAATTCATGTAGCACATTCTAAATGTGGGTTAATTGAGCAACACACCTTATGAAATTCACATAGCACATTATAAATGTGGGTTAATTATGGATTAGTTACATACCTCCGTGTGGTTTTTCATGTTAGAGTGTATGGTTTTATATCATTTATAAAACAAAAAAAAGTAAATATTCTACCAAGAAACAGTAAAACCTTAAAAAGTTAGTGAATACATTGAGAAAGATTATGATTTCATTCATGTTGCATTTTCTTTCCTGAATACAACCTTCCATGTCATCAACATGAGTAGGTTTTATTTATGATCCAACTGACACAAGGTAGTGTACTTCCTCCAGGGTCTTTTGCGTACATGTCGTACCTAGGTCCTCCTGATGCCAAGGTTTTTAAATGAGCCCATTGTTTTAGACAAAAAAATAGAAGGTATGTTTAGCAGACATAGCTTTAAAATGTTGACAGCAAGAACCCCTTAAGAGCCAGGGCTGTTTTGCTATATATTTCCTCAACCAAAACTTCCCTTTCGTTTAGTGGACCCACGGAAATATACTTTTTTTTTTCAGGACATGTCGTTTTTTTTTTAAATATATACACATAGCAAAAAATGTTATATGTATATAGTAGGTATAAAATATAAACCCAAATGGCTTTTGCTTACACAGAGGCTGTGTTCAAACAGTCCTCTGCCTGCAATCCTTCAGCACTTCAGCGCCAATGTTAACCCAGGATGTTCTTATAGCACCAGCTTTTTGTCATGTACCTAGTACATCAGCAGTACCAATAGAGTTAAGTAAATAATTCTTTAATGCTACATTAAGGGGATTTAAGCATCCATGTTATAGAAATAAGGGTTTTCAGAATATAAGGCCAAGGTAAGGTTTAAGGTTTTACAAAAGGATTAATGCAGTTGGCAAACTAGATTCTCTTTGTTTCACGAGTGGCTAAAATCCTGGTCAATTTCCCACCTCGGAGATATTGCACAGCCGCTTGGAAAAGGTTTGATTAAATATCCTTGACAAACATCTTGCTATGATCTCATCTGATGCGTTCAGACAACACAAAAAACATAGCAGTAGCTTACAAACGATGGCAACGACTATTCTCGAAAACACAATGCTTACAGTATTAAAATACTGGACATATGTATCAAAAAAGACATGCGTCCATCAAGTTCAGCCTTTCCTATATCTGTTAATTTGTTGCTGTTGATCCAAAGTTGCCTCTTAAGTCCTCTTTTAAAATGAGGCCCTTCCATCTATGGAGATATGGATATCATGCAATGTACTGTTTCTCTTCCTTTTAGAAAGAAAGCAACACAAAACTGAACGTTAGAGAGAAATTTTATATTGGAATATAAGGAAGAATGTAATATTGTGAAAAAAATATTCATTATCTCAGGACAGGGGTCTCTGCTGGCAACACAAGACACCTGCAGAAGGAAATCAGAAGATTCAGGGGGTGTTTGCTAACCAGGTGGTCCTCCATAACAGAGAGCTAGATGGTAGCACATATCTTTCGCTTTTGTTGTGTTATCAACATTTAGTTGCGTGCCCATGTTGTACGTACAAAAAAACAATGCGCTCTTGTCCACTAGAACCTGCACCGCTAGTTTCATAGGAAGGGCAAAGGCATTCTAGAATTGGAACCATTACCACTTTTCTATATCCGTAGATGTAAACTGTCTTTACATGCATAATATATTTTTTGGTTAATCAAACCCTTTTGCAAGCAATGAACTACCAGGTGTGCCATGAAAAGACGTCCCTGGAGAACCAATAGCATACCTAGAACATTATTGGTAAAAAAAAAACAACGGTCCTACGTTGCCATAATTCCAGTGATTGTGGGGTCACTGTTGTTGCATGACCAGAGTGCTAAGTTTACAGCAGATTCCTGCATTTCTGCGCATGTAATCACTTCCACAGCGTATCACATGCACTGATGCAGTCAGATGACAAAAGAAAATGTCTGTTTGTCTCTGTTCTTTGCCTCCATCCTTCTCACTGTGATTGTGAGCTAGAGAGAGACAGAGAACAATAAGAAAAAATGATTCCCTGAGTCCCAAGACCCAGGCTTTTTTTAAAAAAAATACACTAAAGGAGTTATTTTGTATATTTTATACACATTTTTATGTTGGCCTTTTTATTTTCAGATGCAAATTTATATGCACTTGCCCATAAACCCACTGGTTTTAAGCTTTATTTTGTAGAATATTGTTATATGCAAATTCTACACACTCCCCAGAAAAGTGTAGGGACAGGGAGGCAGTACACTAGGCTGTTTGAGCTTGTTTTGTACATACAGTTTCACATGATGGGTAACCTATTATTAAAGGAGCTTTGTCTTAACGTACAGAATTGGCTTTGTTCGGGCTACCCAGAGTGAGACGCAGTTGGTAAGAAAATAAAAGAATTAAGTAAGGTGTGGGAGGAGGAAGAAAAGCGTGCAAGAAGAAGAAACTCGGAAGCGTGGGGGAACTTCAGAGAGGCACTGATGTAGAACAGAGGGAAATAAGCAAGGATTTCAACTGTGAGTGTCGAAGATAGACTATGGTAAAAGACTAAACCAAGACAGCAATGGTATACGTAATGAAGAATACAAAAGCTAAGATGGCATGATATACACTGTATGCTATGTGCAACATGCAGGAAGGCGTTATATGTAATAACACTGCAATAAGGATTTTGTTAAATACAAAAAGGGTAAGATACCCTAACAATCATATATGTACCAATAAGTACATACTGCAAAGCAATGAATCAATGCACACCCTACAGATACATACTGCAAATTATATTTAAAAACACCTGTCTCAAGCATAAATATTGGGGGGTTCTGTATGACAATATATACCGTACTTTAAAGCTTGCCTAGTATTAGGAATTTTGTTACAATATATCAGTATTTAGTGGTACCATCATTCCCTTAAAAGCTTGAACACGAATCAGCCATATTTTTAAAGCCCATTACACAAGCTCTAATAATGTAAGCGGTTAATTCAGCTGGAGCAGAAAACAATAAATTCACAGGTCCTTTTCACAGCAGACCGGTGCACATTCAGACCCCTGTGGCAGTGAAAAAGTTAAGGGTCTCCCCGAAACACATGGCCGCCCCCTCCTCAGACAAGCACATTCCCTCCCTTGCACCCACACAGACTAAAACAAACAGTGGATCGTGTTTTCATATGCTAATGCATTTTCATCTTCTAACGAGGCTGTTAATTAAAGCTGTGTGCAGCGCGGCAGGGGGAGGGGTTGTGGAAATCTGACTGTAACATGTTGCTATGAATTCATTCCTTTACATGGGCCCTGCAGAGCCTTGCATTGCTCTGGATTGTGGGGTATAAGGTGGTTTGTGTGCAAGAATGTGAGGGAGGGAGTGGGAAAAGATGTGTCATTTTTATATGTGGTGCTGAAAGACAGCTCCCTGCTATTCTCCTATCCTGCCCGCTATGAGAAAGGAAAAAAGAAGAAAGAGGGGGTGTCTAATGAGGAAAAAAAAGGATGGTGTATGTGTGTGTGGGGGGGGTGAGATAGATAAGAATACAAGGAAAGGGGAGGGGGGAATACTGGAGAAAGGGAATTGAAATAGTTCAGGAGAGAAAGGAAGCATAATAAAAACAACAGATACGAGAAGAATGAGGGAGTGGAAAATCTCAGTGAAAAGATGAAATACAGAGAGCAATTATGACAATGAATTGATGGGAACAGTCAGAACCCATTTGGTTAAGGGCCATTGGTGGCTCCTTGAAGTAGCCGATCAGTGGCAGGAAAGTGCTCTCAATGAAGTCAATAATGTTGCTTTTTGTGGACGCATGCAGTGGATCCAGTTAGACTCCATAAACTCTGGAATATTATATTGCGTCCCTTTAATTATATCTTGTGGCGTACACAATCTCTAAAGGCAGCATTTTGGACCTCCAGATTATTATCATAGTGGAGCTCAAGTCTACTTTGAAAGAGGAACAGCAGCAGGCACAGTCAGTCCCAAAAGGGTGCGGTGGACCCCAGATACACAGACAGCTTCATATCATAATGTTAACAGATATCAAATATTTATCAAACACCACTGTGACTGCACAACAGCCTAACTTAAGGCTTAAGTTAGATAAAAAGTGAATCAATTGTAAAACCTGGAAATATAAATCTATGTTGTAATGTTGGGACTAGATTGGAAAATCTGATATACATTACCACAGTTAAAATCAACAGCATACCTCAAAGATACTTCAAGTGTTAAAGACAGGAATGGTCATGTATTCTTATTTATTTCTGACATTATCTTGCTCCTGCACCCTGCAAAGTATTTCTATGGACTCTGCAGAGCTTCTTCGCTCCTCCCCTTGGACTCATCTTGCATACTAGTCTGTTGCAGCAAGCCAAAGGTATGAAGAGATACCACTGAGCTCAGTTCTGGTTTGGGAGACTATACATATGCATGTGCAAACCTAATTGCTGCACAACTGCCCTTCAACATTAGTGCAGAAGACCAGTAGGATTGCTGAACTGGCATCTACAGGGAAACCATTTTCAAGTTTACATAACTACACTTTAATCTTTAAAATGTAACCTGACTGTATTGCATGGGTTTATTTTTTTACAGATACTGTATGTTGCATCAATAGAACTGTGGGCAGTGGTGGGCAGCAGGGGGTGTGGCCTAGGCAACTCTTGAGCTGAGGTCAAGTGACCTAAATCCACCAGGAGACTGGAAGAGACTCCATGTTAAGGAGGAGAGATAGGAAGAGGGACAATGCTGTAGGACTAAAGCTATGCAAGGCCTGAGGCTTCTCATGAAACCTACCTGGAGGCTTTGAGTCTGGAAGGAGCAGACCCGGAGCAAAACTGAAATACCATTAGTGTGGTTTCCCAGGAGCTGCCAGACTAGAGTTTCAAAAGCCAGCCAGAGTAGCTGAAATAAGTGCCCACAGAGTAGGAGGCTTCCCTTCGTGAGCAACTGATCACCAAAGTGGTAAGGTGGAAACCTCTCCCCCTGTTCTGCAGACAGGGCACCACTTGCATTCAACACACTAAATAAACTTTTACTCCTTTTGATACAGTCCCATAGGCCCCAACTAAGTGCACCAACATACTCTTGCTTCTAGAGTGAAGACTGATGGAGGTGGTAGTTTGTTTTGGGTGGGACTTGGGACACTGGGTAGTCAGATACAGGTGTCAGATAGTCCTGTATTTGCATTCTTATACATTATTATTTACTGGTACAGCTGTGTATTGTACTTATTTATATCCAGGTCCTACTGGAAGACAAATCTAGCTATACCCAAGATATCCAGATAGGTGGAGGCACTCGCACATGTATTCCAATCTCCCCATACCCTGTAGGAAGTCACAAGGTAGCCATGGAGAAGATGTGACCCCAGTCAAGAAAGGGCTATATATATACGTGTGTGTTAAAATCAGACTCAGCATTAATGCTTAAATAGATCAGGACAGAGCAGGAAGACTATGTGCGACACATTGCAGGTTTCTTAGGACACATTTGCAGATCCAAACTGACTACACATGCTATAGTTCTGTGATAGGCAGATGCCCCTCTGTCCTACATGAAAAGATAATGTAGAGCAGGGTTCGACAAACCCAAGAAACTGGTCATGGTGGCAACCATGAACTGTATCCTTACACCTAGGGTTTCACTTCCTGGACACACTATATAGAGCCAAATAATATGTCCAATGGCCAGCTCTACACAGCACCTGCTTTTCTTTCCTATGTGTTGCTGGGAAAAGAGACACCTAACCTGGGACCTCATTATACAGTACAAAAAAATGGGTTTCACATCATGGTAACCTATCAGAAATCCATAAGTGTGATCTTTACAGTGAGGTTGGTAAATCCCTGACACATGCTAAAAATCACCGCACTAGATTGGTCAAATAGCTCTTATCTGTTTTCATATGTCCAAATGTTTGTTTACCTTAATCTAGTAAAATACACTTACAGGTATTTGAAAGTCTAAATCTTACATCTTTTAACTACACCGGTGTTTAATAGTAATCTATGTAGGTTGATTTCAAAACAATAGTTCTATAAGGGTCCTTGTTCTGGTCATTCACATGTGCAAAAAATACCTGAAATTCAGAATGACAATTTTTTTTTATTTTATAACTTTCAAAAGAGTTCTTAACAGAAGAAAAGCATTGCTCCAAACCTTGATTTTTAGGGCCTCCGATTAAAAAATTTAACTGTGGAAAACCAGAAATCTTATTAACTGATAAACCAATGGTAGCAAAGTATATAATTTTTATAAATCATGAATAACCCTTGCAACACAGTTTTATATTTTCTATATTTGGTAAATGTTACTTTCTAAGAAGTTAGTATTAGGCCACAGTGAAGGGACACCCTGTACCCGCCAAACATTGCTTCATTCTGTTGGGACTCCAACAATTAACCTCTTCAGCGCCAGACAGAACCAGCGTTGTAGAGAGAAGGCGGGGGATGTTGCTGCACCGAAGCTGCGTTGGCACTGTGGATAGCCGAAGCTTACCTACACAGTGTGGCTATTGTCCTGAAAAAGACAATAAAGGATCATAGCAGCCCATCCCAAGCATCAGACAGCACTCATGTTCAGGTGAAAACAGGACTCAGTTTATTTGGAAACACAGGGGTATTTAAACAGTACAAGGGGTAATTTACATACAATAGACACAACAAGCCACACAAAGTTCTCCATCAGGTTCTCCTTTCCACACAGCTCAGTATTTGCACTAAGCCCACTTTAGCCCAGTACGGGGTCGCTATTGTGGTCTGTGGGAAGGATGGGAAACACGGGCGTTTCCCTGACTTCTGGCTGAAACCTGCTGGATATCAGATCCAGGTACACATACTGGCCATGGAGGTCTCTGCCCTGCAAGTCCTGACCTGATGGAGAGTAAAACACCACACATAAAACCCCTCCCAAAATGCAGGCGCCCCAAATCTGTGTCCGAGCTCCACAGTCTTTAGGGTCTCTTGTACTTGGGGAGATGTGGCATTCCGCACCAGGGCCCATAGTCTGTAGGAAGGAGGCTGGCAGTCCCCTCCAGGAGCACATGGCACGGAGGCTTCTGCCACTTTTATTTAAAATAAATATATAATGGAACACTAATGCAAATGGAATATATAGCAATTATTGTGCTATTAATGTGTACTTTTTAAAATTTGCTAACCAAAGCAGAATTTATTTTTTTTCTTCAAAGTTTGATTTCATATCCTTTGTACACAGAGCAGCCATAACATTATGACCACCTGCCTAATATTGTGTAGGTCCCCCTTTTTACACCAAAGCAGCCCTGACCTGTCGAGGCATGGACTGCACTAGACCTTTGAAGGTGTGCTGTGGTATCTGGTATCAAGACGTTAGCAGCAGGCCCTTTAAGTCATGTAAGTTGCGAGTCAGGTAAGTGATGTACATGGCCATCCTTCTTCCATTGCTCAGTGGTCCAGTTCTTTTGCTCGTGTTCTAATTGCAGGTGCTTTCAGCTGTGGACAGGGGTCAGCATGGGCACCCTGACTGGTCTGGGGCTACGCAGCCCTATATGCAACAAACTGCGATGCACTGTGTGTTCTGTCATCATTCTATCAGAACCAGAAATAACTATTTCAGCAATTTAATCTACGGTAGCTCGTCTGTTGGATTTGAGCACACAGGCCAGCCTTCACCCCCCACGTGCATCAATGACCCTTGGCCGCCCCTGACCCTGTCCCTGGTTCACTGCTTTTCCTTCCTTTGACCACTTTTGATAGTTACTGACCACTGAAGAGCTGAAGCTTTGTAGATGCTCTGACCCAGTGGTGTAGCCATCACAATCTGACTCTTATAAAAGTCCGGTAAGATCCTTACGCTTGCCCATTTTTCCTGCTTCTAACACATCAACTTTGAGGAGGAAATGTTCACCTGCTGCCTAATATATCCCACCCACTGACAGGGACCATGATAACAAGATTCAGTGTTATTCATTTCACCTGTTGGTTATAATGTTATGGTTGATCAGTGTATAAAAGTATATACTAATACACAATCACTTTTTTTTTTATTAAATAACATTATATTAAGTACAGACTACAAGTCTTGACAATCATTTAAACATCTATAGAATGCAGCAAACACAGGACAGCTCCTGGCTACAGACAATAAAACCTGTTGCCTCTAACCCTAAATCTACAGTGCTTTACTTCTTTTGTGATGTTAACATTGAACATCCATATCTGTTTGTGCATGGTAACGTGATAAACATAGAAGGCTTGAAAACATACGAAACCATGAATATATTCAAAGTTCTACAGATATAATGATAAACAATATGTATAAACGTATCAGCATGAAAAGGAATATCTACGGGGTAATGTATCAGGATATTGTTAACACTTTACAGCCAGGCTTTTTGTTTTCAAAGGCAAATGTAGGAAAGCCCCTGAGGAATATATACATGTATAATCAGGTTTCCATGGCAACTAAGGAAATTTACCACCACAGATAGCAACACCCCCAAAACCACCATAAATGTATGAACTGACTCTGTTGCCTGGATACAGAATCGGTTGACCTTCATTGGTTTGGATAGATACCGTGCAGAGGAATTAATGAGCAGTGAGTGACCAGGCATAGGTAACCACTGTCAGCCCAGCTGCTGGGGTTTTCAACTCCAATCATGCTCAGCCAGCTACTGTATAGATTGTTTTGCATGTAGTGTCCAAAGTGGAGTGATACAGTGGCCAGCTACTGACTATGGTCTGAATACAATGTGCCATGAAGCTTATGACTATTGATCATTATGCAGTACCAGTGAGTTCAGCTGCCTTCCGCCCAGTTCAGAGACAAATAATTTAATGTTTAGCTCTTTTAGTACGTGGAAATTAATCAAAATGCAGTGCCACTGCAGAGTCACTGAGCTTCAAGAGGACTTTTACCCGTGTATTAATTTGCAGTGAACAGAGTGATGAGCGAGTAATGTCATGTGCGTTTGAGGTAATTCCCAACATAATGCAGTGTCACTGAATCAATGCGAAACAGCCTTAATGCAGCGCCGGTGTGTTCATGCAAATCACTGATCCCTCTGGGAAAATGCAATGGAATAGTATTATGGAGTGAGACCTTAATGCAGTGCCGATAAGATGATTTACTATGGGCTTTAGCCCATCCTCTGTAGTCACATAATAAAATGGGGCCTCAAGTATTCTTGCTGATAATCAGAATGGGTGGAAACAGTATTTCTGTATGTTCGCTATTATACCCCAACATAGTAAGGCAGTGCAAGTTAATATACCCTCTTCACCTAACAACTGTTCTGCTGCTCACTAATCAATCACAGTCACCTTATCAGCACTGTGTTTACCCTTTATTAGCTTCTGAAATCAGTATCTTTGCAAAGCCTCCCATCCTCGTTCCATAATGGTCAGCCGTGTATTATCTTTCTTTTATCTTCCTCAGCCAATGCCATGTCCTATTTGATATCTCCTCACCTTACGCCTACATACATCTTTTTAATGAAGTCCTGGCCATTTCCATTGTATCAATGGCAGCACAGGTAGGAGTTACATTGTTTTGGCAGCAAACCTATTTTAATTTCCATTTCAAGTGTAATTGAAGCCAGTTCAGGGATATGTCATGTGCATGTGTGCTCTTTGCTGTAGAGATTGTTGATTGCTGCAGGGATATTGGACCTCCAAATCCCCTGCTGTTAGAAAACACACTACTTATCACAGTCAGGAATAAATCAGGGCTAACTCCATGAGTCTTTCAGTTCATCTTAAAATTGTCACATTTGCCAATACACTGAACCACAAACTGGCAAACATTAAGACGACATCCCCTTATTTTACTTATCCATAAACCATAAGTTTGATCATGCAATGTATGCGCCTATTACAAAGTTACAGATATGCATCTATTGTGTATTCATCATCTGAATACTGACTGCTTATTTGTTCTAGAGATTCCATTGACTGACCAAGATAAGTAGATACTCAAGTGACTAGTGCATGCTTCTATATATATCGACAACCCAGGTGGTCCAAAACAAGGTGCTGCCGGTCACATATTTCCTCCCCGTCTCCTTCTTACTTTGTGCACAGCCGTGCAAGCTGCTGCGCTTCTTTTGCAGGGTCAAGTAACGTGTGTTACATGACCCCATTGGGTGGCTCAGTTACCAGGGTGCCCAGAAGCAGGACTGGTATGGAAAAGAACCCATCCAAGCTCATGATAGTAACTACTGTTATCTGAAGTAATCTGTTGGTGACCACCGTACACATCTCCTCCAACTGTATATATTGCACCTAGCATATTTTCTTTTTCGGTGTGCATCTCTATATTTTGCTTACACCCGATAAAATGTATCATATTTAACTAGATTGTGCAATGGGACCATTGTGATATGGTTTGTATATTATGACACTGAATATCAGGCAAACTAAAACCAGCATAAAACCCAAAAATATAACTTATGCAAGTTTAAGAGAATTACACCTGTTGCATGAAGTAAGAAAATGTCACTCCACATACGACATAAGAGTGTTACACTACAAGCATGTAGTAACATAATTCTACACAGTAGAAAGTGTAAGGGAATTCCAAGCAATACAATACGTGGACATTATAGAATTTAATAGATAAGGTGCAGCTTTCTGGATTGATTTGAATAGTTATTTGTTGGAAGATATATATATATATATAGGAACATATACATTCTTTTATAGTTCATCTGATCTACCATTTCATTATCTACAAAGCCACCATGGGATTATTGTTTAAACTGGTCTCTCTCAATTCATAGTGGTACCCATTCCTACTATATATCCTCATTATTTGAAAACTTGTCTATAACTATAATGGCACGAGAGCTGAGGACATAGGTTCTGAGCTTTGGTTGAGCCGTATAACTGGAAATATTTTTGCCTACAATTTTTTTATAGACTTTGGACATAAATGTCCATCTTGCCTTAAGACAATGCCAAGGTGTCAGTACAAGCACACTTCCATGTGAGATACCTCAATATTCAATGTGTTATTGACAGAGATGGGCAATATATGAGTTTGCCTTATGTTTCCCCACTACAAGTTCTACATAATTCAGATTTTATTTGGCTGTTTATCAACCAAGCTACAGTTTAACATATCATGGAGACCCTTTTACATGTTTATATATGATACTGTATATATTGTAGTTCCACTGTCTGAAAACAACATACATTAAAGATATCTACTTGCACTAGAGATATACACATCAGAAACATAAATTATTTATCTATGGTAGATATTTTATATGAATTTAAAATTGTGTCATAATTTTCTGCTCTGACTATGGGGGTGACCATTCCCTTTTCCAACACTGATTCACAGACATTCTATAACATTCAGTAATGAATCTAGTTGTTACATCTAGTAGATAGATCAACCTCATTATAATACGAGATGTACCCCCACACATATGGCAGTTAAAAACTCCAGAGAAGTACCAAAGACACCTGTAGTCTAAGGGGCATCTGGGCGGAATGAGACATTTAATACACAAACAAAACAAATGCAAGTGAAGTAATCCAAAGAACTAAGTATACAAAGTATAAACATACTAGTATCTGTTTTAAATTGTGAATATTTGTATTTTCCAACTGCTGCTCTAAACCTATTTTCTAATAATGAAATACCCTGCGCAAAATGAATACCAGAACAGCAACACCAGAAATGTATTAAGTAGGAAGTCAAGAGCTCAGTCTGAGACACACTCCGTACCATATCATGACACTTATGTAGGCCTCAATTCCACAGGCTCAGTGAAAAGGCTCTTCAGTGTAAAAAGGAAAAGACAAAACAAAGAAAAAGCACTCCAAATGCTATCACATACTACCTAGCCTATTTACCAAACAGATTTAACAGACTCTTTGAGCAAGACAAGTACACAAGCAATCTAAATGGAACCATAGAGAAATTTCGGATTTGAGAAAAGCCATTTTCATCTGCAAATCAACTATGAGACAGAATCATTTAAATACAACTGATGCAATATCAAAAACTATTCCTAACTATGAGGAACCACAGACGGTATTGACGATCTGTGTGATATGGCAAAAAGGCATGCAGACTAAATAGAGAAATCACTAAAGTGAGAATGACCTAACAAGTGATATGTCACAACCTCACAATTCCATTCATCTCCATATTATTAGGTAAATGGAGTAGGAAAGTGAGCCACTCAAAGAGTAGCATGCAAGGGAGTCTAGAGAATATCCCTTACAATCCTAAAGAGAAATGCAGATACAGAATCATAACCATACAACTATATGTACAATCTATGTACAATCTACTTAAGAAACTAACACCATTAATGGACCAAATACTATAATAATGAACAACTGAAATCAGAAAGAAATTCTAAACAAATTGACTGGATTACTATGAATACCAACCTAATAAAATCATAAGGTACAGGGAAACCACAGAGAAGTTGTAAACACAGATCGTAAAGCACTAAATATACATAGACATATAAAAAATACAAAATGCACACGTGTTGTTTGTTGCCTTAAAAACCACATTATACCACATGAACTGACATAAATATGCACTCGCTCACATACAAACCAAATAAAATACATCATGCAGATATGTTACTACATTTAAGTGAATGATACATATGCAAATATATAAAAAAATACCTTAACACATCAAATTGTTTTCATTTTATACCAATACAAACACAATTGCACACGCACCATTAGTGCTTCATCATGCAAAACTTCCAATATACACACAAACCATACAACCAAAAACTAAAGGTGTTCATTAGCACATATGTCTGCCATGGTTGCATTGAAACACAGAGATGTATACGCAGAAATGACACTGCCATGGTCGCATTGAAACACACAGATGTATACACAGGGATTACACTGCCATGGTTGCATTGAAACACACAGATGTATACACAGGGATTACACTGCCATGGTTGCATTGAAACACACAGATGTATAGGCAGGGATTAGACTGCACTCATAAGCACATGCAAAAATGCACCCTTACTAATATGCAAGTACTCACGAACTGACACATATAAACTGACATATTCATATATACACTATACATGGTGACATCCATACATACACAAACAGAATGAAAAACACTGAATAACTGACATTACTGTACACTGACACGCCTGATTCAGACTTACATTACACAGAGAAGCAGCCGCAGATAAATCAGCACACAGATTTACAGAAACACGCACAGCTGCTAACCTCACATTGGTATTAACCCTCACATGCTCTGTGCAGTTTCACGGTCAAATCACAGAAACCTAATACAATAATATAAATTTGTTGTAGATTTACATCCATTAGCATATTTAAAATATATATTTATATACATATGAACCATGGACATGCCAATACAGATACAAAACAACACACACACGTCACATAGATATGTAATGATGAATGAACACACATGCAAATGTGATGTATATCACGAACGATGCAAAAACTGGCATGCATATCTGCGCACAGACATAGATACACTACATTGGACAGTATCACATGCAAATGAAATCAAAATGTACAAAATGATACATATCTACTGGCACGGAAAACACAAATTTCAAATTTGATTCTTGTATGCATTACATAATGGTCCTACGCCCCCAAAATAAATTAATCAATGACTGTTTCCCCATTTCATATTATAAAATGTATCTGATCTTATATATATATGTGTATGTACATGGCTGAAGAAAATACATACCTATATATATATATATATATATATATATATATATACATACACACATACATATTTTTTTAAGAACCACACACATGCACATGGTATGAACACACACGGTCACTCACGCAGTTTACCACTGTGCCTGTGTCATCAGTCTTTGGCTTTCATCTCTGTGGCATTAAGGGTCTGTTCATCCTCTTAGCAACCGGTGTCCCTGTCACTTTCCTTGCTCTTCCTGTCACCAGTGCTCCCCCTTTACGGTGTCACCAGCAGAGCTGCGTCCCTTGCGGCGCCAGAGACAGGCACCCAGACAGAAATCTTTCCAGATCTCCCCAGCTGTCTTACTCCAACAGATAGGCACCCACACAGCGAGTGAGAAAGAGAGACAGGGATAACGGGGAGGGAGGGAGCAAGCAAGAGGAGGACAGATGCAGATAGAAAGGGATTCAGCAGGAGAGGGAGCGAACAGGAAGGATGGATCAGACAAGACGCAAAAAAGAGAAGAGAGCGAAAAAAGCAAAAAAGTAGGTTTCCAGCTTAATAAGTTGGAGGCTAAAAATAGATCTAATGAAAAAAAAGCGAGGGGTTGTAGGTCAAAATAGGTAACTGCACAAGAGACAGATGAGTAGGAAAAGAATTGGAGCAACAGAAGCAGTATGAAAGAACTGGAGTTAACGAATCCTGCATGAACAGACTCAGACAGAGCTTTACCAGACTGAGGGAGAGAGATTATAGTGGATCAGACCTAGCTGAAAAACCAGAAGTGAAAGAAAGGAGGATGGTGGAGAGAAGTGAATGGTGAGAGAGGAAACGAGAGCTTGTGGACAAGCATGAGAACAGAGAAACACATAAAACCTGAAAAAATAACATAAATAGGGAACAACACAGAAATAGCAAAGAAGAAGAGAGTGAAATAAAGAATAGACTAGAAGAAAGAGAAAACGGTTGGGAAGAAATCGAAATCAGAATTGTGTGTATATGTGAGAGAAAGGAGGGAGGGAGAAAGGGAGGGAGATATACAAGAATTATAGAGAGAAAAGATGGAAGGAGAAACGATAGAAAAGAAACAAATACAGTAGAGAATAAAAAGATGTGTTTTGACAGTTATTAAGGAGGCAGAGGCTTGTGATAGAATCTGCTTTTATAAGGAATGTGTCTTCTGTCTAGAGGAGTGGGTAGTGTGCTGGTATCACAGTTTTACCAGTTCACAATTCAGCCAAAAACACAGACTAACAACATAGTAATCAAAACAACGCAAGACACATTGGACACTTTAGGCATATTAAATCTGTCCTTTGCACACATTATTTTAGGAAGATTACAGATTAAACGTTACTACATAATACAACTGCAATCTCCACACTAGCACAAAATGCTTGATGAAGGATTGAGGGTGCAACAGAGATTGGAGATGGGAGGCCAGCCAAGAAACTGTTCAGTGGGAATCCTCCGGTTATTATCCAGGTTGTATATTTCTCTATATTGGTCTGCCAGTTAATGGATTGAAGGACTATATAGATTCTGCAGAGTGAGGAGCCTCCTTTCCATAGACTGACTCACCTTCTACGTAATGAGAAGTGTCAGGGAGATTATGGTCTCCTCAACATGTCTCTGTGACCTGCAGATCAATCAATCAAAATTAAATGAGAACAGGGTCAGGGAGAGCGAAATGTGTAATACGGGAATTATCCAGTGATGTCAAGCCAGAACCATAGCAATGAGACAAGAATGTAACATGTTTTTCTGAGCCAGATTGAGGCATTAAGAAAACAATAGACCATATTACAGAGAGCCAGATCTAGAACAGCATCAAGAAAAAATGACCACGTAATCCTGAGACAGATCTTAAGAAGCAGTAAGAAACCAACACACCATGTTATCCCGAGCCATATGTTGATAACCATGAAAAAAGATAAATTATGTGGCTGGCTTATTCAGGGATATTCAAAACACAGTGAGAGTACTTACTGAATTAGAGCTTTGTGTTAAAATGAGCATTTAACAAAAAAACAACTTGAGCTTTTCCTACCGGAATGAATGAGTTGGCTCTATATATGAATAATTCAATTTAATGAGATGATTTTCAAGATACTTTGTTACACTTACTAATCTCCAATTTAAAAAAAGTGATTCATAGGATATATGCTGTATTGGCCCAAAATTATACATAACAATTTTAGACAGCTCAAAATATGCAGCATACATCATAGGGGCCAATGGAATATACCTGATTGTCCCATTCTGGACAAAAAATTCAAAACAATAGCAAAAGAGATGGAAAGATAATATATTTTTTAAAAATAGTACATTTATGCAGATTCCACACGTAGCCCATGTACTTCACAGTATGCAACATATTGAAAGGGAGGCATTCATAAAGGATTAAATTTGATAATAATTCTAGAAAAAATTGTAGAAAAGCCCCTTTGAATCCCGGGATATATAACCTTCACCCGTCTGGCTTTCCTTTAACTACTACAGATTCCTCGTCGTATGAAACTCCACTTACACCAGTGGCTTAAAACAATGGGTTTATTAACATAACAAATACATATATATGAGTATATAGAGAAGCGTCTAAAATACAAGGCTCTATGACTCTAACTACACTATGCTAATGACTCTATGTGTGCATGTAAGGATGGGATGTCCCTGTCACCTTGATGTTATCCTTCCTTCTTTCTTTCTGGTTCTCTCTCTGTCTTTGTAGCTCACACCTTTATAGCCACCATGCCCAAACAGTCCCAGCCAATCATCTTCTTAGTTTGTGTCCACTCATCCTTAGGAAGGCACAATGTTGTACCTGCACCAGCTGCCTGTAGGGACCGCTCTTGTCCATGAAGTTAGATTGCCCCCCACAGTGAAGTTGATGGTCCTCAGGGCAAATTCAGGGTGGGTCTCTGAATGTTGATATTGTCTCCTGTAATCCTTTTGTTGTAAGAGATTGTAGATTGTATCTCCTGTTTATTGTTCCCACCTGGTAGAGAGATAGCCCTTTGATGTATTGTGAGTTCCTGGACATTTGGGTTTCGCCACTAGTGTAATCCCATTGTGGAGAGGAATCCCATTGTGTTGGGAGCCAACTGTTGTCCTTGGAGATTAATAGTTGACTTATATTTATTACAAAAATATATATAGAAAATATGTCCACTTGTATGACACCCTCAGTACCCCTCTGCTGCATCCATTCTAGCTGAAGGTAATGGACATGGTAACCCTACTTAATGAGGTTGATGCTCATTGGTCACCTACTATACAGCAAGTTCATTAATAGTTTATTTTGGTGCAGAAAATGTACTGTTGTGGGGTGGATTGGAGAAGTTGTAGTGACTACTGTAGTGTATAACAAGCACTGCAGCAGACATCTCTTCCCTATTCCTGAGTGAAGTTAAGTTGATTAGGACAGTTGCCCATTTATGCTACTAGCCAAACCTCTAATTAGTGGACAAGTCATTTTTATTATCTTTCTATCATGTCATATATTATTCTTCATTGATAAGTAAATATTGGTGACTAAACCAGGCATTATAATATATAATATTGGGGAAATCCAGTCCTGCTCCATGGGGCTGCATGTGCCTATAATGTTCCAGTGTCTGCCTGCCCAGGCCCAGTGTTTTCCTATTGCTGCTGCTGCTGCCGCCCCTCTTTGACTGTCCTAGTTTGGGGGAACATTTTTTTTTAAAATCCTATAATGAAAGGTGAGTCCAGAAGGTGTCATGGACCTCCCCCTTTTGGGAACGCCCCCGAATGTTGTTCCAAGTCAAAAAATACGAATGGCCGGGAAACAAAATTCGGCAAAGACAAATGGAAAATTCCACCCGGAACCATTTTGCTTGTCGTGTACATGTCTACTGTATATATAATATATATATATATATATATATATATATATATGCACAAAAGTGAGTACACCCTTCCCATTTCTGTAAATATTTTATTATATCTTTTAATGTAGCAACACTGAAGAAATGACACTCTGCTACAATGTAAAGTGGTGAGTGCACAGCCTGTATAACAGTGTAAATTTGCTATCCCCTCAAAATAACAACACACAGCCATAAATGTCTAAACCTTGGCAACAAAAGTGAGTACACCCCTAAGTGGAAATGTCCAAATTTTGCCCAATTAGCCATTTTTTTACTGTTACAAGGTCTCAGGTGTGAATGGGGAGCAGGTGTGTTAAATTTGGTGTTATCGCTCTCACACTGCCTTATACTGGTCACTGGAAGTTCAACATGGCACCTCATGGCAAAGAACTCTCTGAGGATCTGAAGAAAAGAATTGTTGCTCTACATAAAGATGGCCTAGGCTATAAGAAGATTGCCACGCTGGGTAAGACCATACAGTGGTTTGACAGGTCAGGTTCCACTCAGGACAGGCCTCACCATGGTCGACCAAAGAAGATGAGTGCATGTGCTCAGCGTCATATCCAGAGGATTGGGAAATAAACATATGAGTGCTGCCAGCATTGCTGCAGAGGTTGAAGGGGTGGGGTGGCAGCCTGACAGTGCTCAGACCATACGCCATCAAATTGGTCTACATGGCTGTCGTTCCAGAAGGAAGCCTCTTCTAAAGATGATGCACAAGAAAGCCCACAGTTTGCTGAAGACAAGCAGGCTAAGGACATGGATTACTCGAACCATGTCCTGTGGTCCCATGAGACCAAGATAAACTTTTTTGGTTCAGATGGTGTCAAGCGTGTGTGGCGGTAACCAGGTGAGGAGTGCCTACAGTCAAGCGTGGTGGGAGTGTCATGGTCTGGGCCTGCATGAGTGCTGCCGGCACTGGGGAGCTACAGTTCATCAAAGGAAACCACAAGTGCCAACATGTACTGAAGCAGAGCATGATCCACCCCCTTTGGAGACCGGGCTGCAGGGCAGTATTCCAACATGATAATGACCCCAAACACACCTCCAAGACGACCACTACCTTGCTAAAGAAGCTGAGGGTAAAGGTGACGGACTAGCAAAGCATGTCTCCAGACCTAAACCCTATTGAGCATCTGTGGGGCATCCTCAAACAGAAGATGGGGGAGCGCAAGGTCTCTAACATCCACCAGCTCTGTGTTGTCGTCATGGAGGAGTGGAAGAGATTTTTTCTTTTTTATTCTTATCTTTTTGATAATTTTTGTATTTTTTTACATTTTTTGTATTTTTTTCATCAGTGCAGTATGGTTAGAGGTCCTCTTCGGGACCTCTTGAACATGTTATTAATGCCAGTGATGTCACAATGACATCACTTAGCTAACTTTGTTTTTCTTTTATTATTATTTATTGTATTAGTTTAGTGATTTTTTACTAACCCTTTTTTGTTTCGGTTTTTCAGTACGTGAGAAGAGTGAGAAACATGGTTTCTCACTCTCCTCCCTGCGATCCCCTGCTCCGATCACACTGTGATCTCTATGCAAGTTCCCACATTGCGCGATTGGGCATTTAAAACTGTAAGAGTTCCATTTGATCATATCATCTAATTTCCAATAAAAAAATGAAAAAACACTTTTTCTCACTTTAATGTGAAAAATATTTTACTCATCCAAAAAAGCTAATGAAAAATTCTGCTAAATAGATTCTACTATTTGTCCTGAAATGCCCAATGTTTTTATGGGTTTTTTTTTTGCTTTTTTCTGTAAGTTATAGGGTAATAAGTACAAGTAGCGTTTTGCTATTTCAAAACAAATTTTTTTCCAAATCTGGTTGTTCTGCCCCATGTGCTATTTTGGGCGCCAATGCAATTTACCCAAACAAACCATATATTTTTAAAAACTAGACACCTCAAGGTATTTCAAATGCTGGTATTTTAACCCTTTTGCATGCCCCTATTATACCACCCTTTGTCAAAATTAATTTATTTTGTGTTTTTATCACAAAAAATGCACTTCAGGTATGGATTTACAGCTCCTGTGTATGTCACTTTCAAAAAAGATGCCAGTATGTGTTCAGCAACATCTCCCGAGTACAGTGATACCACATATGCATGGGTTGGTCGGGTTGTTTAGAAGGGAAAATGCTACATTTGGGAAGTGCGTATTTCTCAACTTGGAAATTTGATGTCTGGTCCTACTGTCCCCATGCACTAAGTGGGCCATCTTTGAAGCCGTTTAATTCAATTTCCTCCATCAATTTTTTAAACCAAGGCACCCCGGGGTATTTCAAATGGTGGTATTTTAACCCTTTTCATGCACTAATTTTACCACCAGCCTTTGTCAAAATTTCTGGTAGTAATTGTACTTCAGGTGTGAATTTACAGCTCCTGGTATATGTCACAAACCATTCATTTTTTTTTAAATTAGACACCCCTTGGGTATTTGGAATGCTTTTTTTTCAATTCTTTCCATGTCAAGAGAAGATACAGCGCTAATTTTAGCACTTGCTCATAATAATAAACTTTATTTTTTAATTTTATTTATTTTATTCTTTTTTGACTTTTTTTATATTTTGCTGGAACTGGTTCCTCTGATGGTGACATCACTGCATAATTATTTTTAAATGTTACCACAATTTTTTTAGCTATTTTTATATTTTCCATTTTTGATATTATAAAAATGTTTAATATTTTACTAATCACATTGTGA
This sequence comes from Spea bombifrons, assembly GCF_027358695.1. Taxonomy (NCBI): domain Eukaryota; kingdom Metazoa; phylum Chordata; class Amphibia; order Anura; family Pelobatidae; genus Spea; species Spea bombifrons. The sequence goes on along the minus strand of NC_071092.1, from coordinate 24,931,877 downwards.
TTAGAAAGCTGGGCTCCATTGACTTGCATGGTTGATTGCAGTACCTATATTCAACCTGGAAGGGGAGCCAGAGTTCTTAAGAGGGTCTGGAGAGACCCTCTGATGAACTTTCCCAACTTGCTTATTTTTTTAAAGGACGCGCCACCATCTTGCGAGTGGCAAAGCGTCTTGAGGTGGCGGTTGCGTGCCCCTCAACTGTCCCGATTTGGTCGTATCACTACTTTTGTCCTGCTTTGCAGGGGCAGAAGAAGGGTTAGGCAAGAGCGGTACTCACCCCAGATGCAGCTGCAGGGGGCACACAGCTGCCCGATCAGCAGCTGCAGCCTGCAGGACTAGTTGGGAGATCACAATCTCCCTCTAGTCAGCTCAGCATTAGGGAGCTCAACATTGCACTCTGCAGCAATAGCCAGAGCGTAGTGATGAGGGAGCAGTAAAGCGAGGTCTAAAGTGACAGACCTTGCACTCCCACCACAGGATACAGGATGGAGGATGAAGGATGGAGCAAGAGGTAAGAGATAGGGAGAAAGGGCTGTAATGGCAGTGTATATGTATGAATGTTTTTGTAAGCTTGTGTATGTGTATGGGCAGGTGTGTGTAAGAGCAGTATAGGTATTTATTAGCTGGTGTGTAAGCGCAGTGTATGTGTATATATGTGTGTGTAAGGGCAGTCTATATGTGTGTGTAAGGGCAGTGTATATGTGTGTGTGTAAGTGCGGTATACGTGTATATGTGTGTGTAAGGGCAGTGTATGTCTAAATGTATGTGTAAGGGCAGTGTATGTCTATATGTATGTTTATGAGCGGGTGTGTGTAAAGAGTGTAAATGTGTAAATGTGTGTGTGTAAGGGCAGTGTACGTGTATTTGTATGTTTATGGGCAGGTGTGTGTAAAGGCAGTGTGTATGGAGAGGTGTGTGTAAAGGCAGTATAATGTGTATATATGTGTTTATGAGCAGGTGTGTGTAAGGGCAGTGTATGTATATATGTGTGTGTAAAGCAGCGTATGTGTGTGTAAGGGCAGGTGTGCGCAAAGGCAGTGTGTAAGGGCAGTATATGTGTGTGTAAGGGCAGTGTATGTATATGTGTGTTTATGGACAGGTGTATGTAAATGCTCCGTGTAAGGGTCTTGGGAGGGAGGATAACATTAATAAAAAACAATCTCTGCTGTTGTTGACTTACTCTTGTAAAGTGCAATTGCGTGTATTGGTGTGTTCCGTGAGAGTGATTAAAAAAAAAGTGTCCCTCTTTCACATTTTGAAATGTTGGAAGGTATGCGTATCCTGACGTGGGAGTTTGGTGTCCCTGAATGCCTCGCTATGGAGGCATTTCAGCGACACCATTGAAGTTTAAGAAGCGATCATTGATCGCCTCCTAAACTCTTAAAACGGGCATCCGGTGTTGACGCCCCGAGGAGGTGCCAGGCATGGCCCCGGATGCTGATCTCAGTGTTGCTGAATGCCTCTCTACATCAAGGCATTACAGCAACACCATTTAATGAAATGACATGCCAGGCATATCATTGGTCGTTTCCTGACCGTTTTTGTCTGACGTGGCTGGCCTGTCATTGGACATTAAGGGGTTAAAGTAGCATAGTTATAGTTAGCTATACAACCCAGCACCCTGTTTGCATATTGTAATGCTTTGTTGCATTGTCTTTAAGTCCTCAGAAAGTCTCTCTCTTCTAATGTTACTGACAGGACATTTTCCCCAATACCAATTTTTTTACATTTAGCAACAATCAATAAAACTGCAGCTACCACACTCTCAACCATTAACCTATTTTTCTTAAATTATTAGCCATTACTGCAGCAACATACCTCATCTTTTAAAGCTTCTGTAATATATATTTATTGATAATAAAATGTTAAAAACTGTGTGTCCCAGTACAAATTCCTGAGTTACCCCACTAGTAACAAGACCTTCCTTTGAATATACACCATTAACATCCAAACACTGAAAAGTATTTATCATTCATTGATATGTGTGTCAAAATGTCAAGTGTTAAATGCCTTATCATAATCTAGATGGGACTGTATTTACTGCTCATCCATGATCTATTATTTTAGTTACGTCATTAAGTCAAAAAAATAAACTAGGTCAGGTTGGCATGATCCTCCTGTAGTAAACCCAAGGTCTGTCAGCATTTCCATCCAGATATTTAACAATTTTTATGGTTAACGTGGTTTCTATTTATTTCCCATTAAACACAGGGGTAACTAGCTAGCAGAACATTTTTAGGTTTCTAGAACAAGTATGTGCTTTAGTAAGAAAGAGGATAGCCTTTTCTTACCCATTTAACCCTTTATAGAAAGCTGAAACAAAAAATAAAAGTGGGTTACTTATACCCTCCAGACTAAGTGATGTAAGTCTATGGTTTTCCACGTGTGCCAGTCTAATCCTGTGTACATGGGAGTGTCATATTTGAAGATATTAACTGCAGAGAGGAGTGGAGCATATGAAAATGTAATTTTTTCGTGGGTGAGGAAAGTGCAGATTTCTGAAACATTGAGAGAAATATAAATAATAACATCCAAGGAACAACACTGAGTACATATAATGTATATCGAACCGTTCCTAGTAGTGTTGTTGGGTGACTGATATCACAAAGGTAGAAGGATAAATCCTTACCTGGATCCCGATAAGCTATACCTTTGTAGTTTGTTTTTATTAAACCATATAGTTACATAGTTAGATTGAAAAAGACATCCGTCCATCAAGTTCAGCCTTTCCCATATCTGTTCATTTCTTGCTGTTGATCCAAAAGAAGACAAAAAAAAACAGTTGTGGCTGTCAGATCTCTCCTTGGATCAAGAAGCTGTTTCCCCATAACCTAAAAATCATATCCCTGAATATTATGTTTTTGCAAATATACATCCAATTGTTGGATGTATACATAATATAGGATAGTAAACATTGTCGTACATTGTTTGGCATATCCCCAAATATTATCCAGTTCTTTTATACACCATTCCCAGCACCAACCAGCTAGAATGTTTTCAGAAAATCACCACGAACAGTGTTTTTCCTTTCAGTACAGTATATGTTCAATAGCTAGTTTTCTTAAGCCTTTATCACATTTGTACTCTATATGACAATAACAGTTTAAACCACAGGATCCACAGGCATCTCTAACTCTGCCCTCAGCACATCTGGTCTCTGGATAGCTTGCCAAACACGTCTGTTTCACTTGTGGAAATGGGTCATGCTATCCCTAAAGCCTGACAACCGTATTAACCTCTTTGATATCAAAAAGTCTACCAATCATTTGCCTCTAATACTCCCCACTATCTCGCCTGATTTATGGATAAAGCAGGGTTAAAAATGCTTTGATGTTTGATGAGAATGATGTCAGAATCATTTCTCAGTCTTTTTTACAGATTGTGTTGCCTTTGTTGTTGCTGCTCTCCATTTATTATTAAGGTTCATCTGTAAAACAATATAGATGATGTGATGTAGTATAAATAAAATATTTCATAAATAAAGTTGCATGTACATAGCTGTGTAAGCATATATTTCTATATTCAAATCCAAAGCAGAATAAATAAAAAGTGCCTCTTCTAAGCATGTTATATTTAGCCAGGGGAGGAAAAACACATACAATATGCAATCTAAAATGTCTTATGGTAGTTTGACTCTCATGCAAAACAATAGCTGCTACGCGTTAGAGCGTATCCCCTTGAAATTAACTGAATTGAAAGAGACAGACTCAAGAGTCTTAAAAATGCTTTCAGTTCCATTGGTGCAGTAACTAGTTGTAGACAAGATTTAACTCTCCTGTTGGTGGAGAATGAAGGTGGAGGTCTGGAGGATTGCTAGATCAATTTAATGTCCAGACAAAAAAACTGCGGAGAAATACTGAGAATTAACAGTGACTTTATTGGTGAGTAAGTTAAGCCACATATCAGGAAGGAGTGTAGTGAGCAATGGATTGGTGGGCTATCCATCAAATAAGTTAATATATCTGTCATGCTGTAAAGGGGCCGTGACCTGTTAAGTAAAAAGGAGCAGTTTGAATTCTAATGATTATGCATTCAAAGACCATATGTGATTATAGCTAATGGAGAGGAGAAAGGAAATACAATGAAAGTATAAGGAAAGCAAGAAACAGAGACAACGGGGGATGGAAGTTGATGTAAGACAAAAAGATACAGAGAGAGTTAATATTTAATGTATTGAGGATATTCATTCCATTATGTGAAATACAGGAAGAAGGGATAGGAATGTGGGAGAAAAGAAATTAAAAGATGCGGCATTCTCCTATTTTATTCAGAGCACTTGAGCATTTTATGTATGTATAGATTTATATACATATATATATATATATATATATATATACATATACACACCGTATTTGCTCAACTATAGGACGACCCTGATTATAAGACGACCCCCCAAAATCTGAATATTAATTTAGAGGGGGAAAGAAAGCCTGAATATAAGACTACCTGTCACGACACAGCGTGCAGGAGGAGACACCGTAGTCAGGTAGGACTGGCAAAGGATGGTCCAGAGAGCCGAGGTCAGGATACCGGAGAGCAGGATAGTCGAGGAGCAAGCCGAGGTCAGGATACCAGATATCAGGATAGTCGAGGAGTAAGCCGAGGTCAGGATACCAGAGATCAGAGTAGTCGTGGAACAAGCCGAGGTCAATAACAGGAACAACAGGAACCAACAAGAACGCGAACTGGGAAGGCACTACCGAAATAGGCACGACCATCAGATGGCAAAGTCTCTGAGTTAGGAAGTCTCTTAAATAGGCACAGGAAATTAGGCACTAATTGGAGATTTCCCGCCAAAATTCAAAGTGCCGATACGTCACTTCCTGCGCGGCCATCTTGTGGTTGGCGATTACGTAGTCTTCCAATATAGGGCGATGTAGTATCGGTTGGCGCCACTAGGTGGCGTGAAGACAAACGTGTCCAGACACCAGAGCTGGACCTGTGCTCTGGTTGAAGCTGCCGGGAACGCGGCGTGGATGAGGTAAGTCTCTCTCCAAGTTGCAGCGTCTGCCTCCGCTGTGCAGAAGCGGGGGGTCTCCCCCGTCTGCGCGGTGGCTGCGGCTGTGGTTGCCGTGCTGAAGCGGGGGGTCTCCCCCTTCTGCGCGGTGGCTGCGGCTGTGGTTGCCGTGCTGAAGCGGGGGGTCTCCCCCTTCCACGCGGTGGCTGCGGCTGTGGTTGCCGTGCTGAAGCGGGGGGTCTCCCCCTTCCTCGCGGCGGCTGCTGCTGCTGCTCAGAAGCGGGGGGTCTCCCTCTTCTTCGCGGCAGCTGTGGCTGCCGGACCGAGGCGGGGGGTTTCCCCAGGGCCGGCCCTACAATGGAGCTGACTGGGGCAATTGCCCCAGGCGGCACTTTAGAAGGGGCGGCACTTTGCCGCCCCAAGTGCTTTTTTTTGGGTTTTTTTGAAGCGGAGGAGAGAGAGAGGGGGGCACCGAGTGGTTTTCGCTTACCCCCTCGGCGCCCCTCTCTCTCCTCTGCGGCGAGTCTCCCTGTTCGGTCTCGGTGCCGGCTTGTAATGCAGAGCGCCGGAAGTGACGTCAATTTCCGGCGCTCAGCATTACAAGCCGGCAGCGTGGCAGAGCAGGGAGACTCGCCGCAGGACTGTTTAAAGGTAAGTACCGGGGGGTAGATTATGGCGTCGGCGAAGTTTAAAATGAAGCCCCCCCCGGCGTCGGCGGGGGGGGCGGCATTTTAAACTTCGCCCCAGGCGGCGTTAAGTTTAAAAACCGGAGGATCTCCCTGTCGGTAGCGTGACACTACCCTATAGGAAAAAAGTTTTACTAGTAAATATTAATTCATGTAAACTATTTTTTCATGTTTAATAAAAGCTATGATTGAGAAAAATATTTTTTTTGTTTTTATTTCCTTTTATTTGCCAACCTGCCCCCAGTTATGCACATCTGTCCACAGGCATGCCACTATGCCTCCCTGATATGCCTTATACCCTATATGCCACTCTGCCTCCCTGATATGCCTTATACCATATATACTACTCTGCCTCCCTGATGACCGGAAGTCATTTGCTCTGAAAAAACCTTGTCTTATAATCGAGCAAATACGGTATATATATATATATATCTATATATATATAGATATATATATATATACATTCCCAAAATCTTTTTGCTTTTCGGTACAAGGTATTCATAGAGGAGTTAAAAATGGTAAAGTAACAAGTTGCAAAGGCCAATTCAGGTTTTCTTTCTGGGAGAACTCATGATGAATACATTTTAAAGTATATGTGTAAAGGACTATTTAAGGTTTATAATCAAAAGGGTCTTATGATCAATGTGTTTCCTAATTTTCTATGTGAAGCATTACCTAGAAATTACATGTGCCCAAACTCTTCCTGAAAGAGCTACTTTTGTGTTCAGTTATTTTACTTGCTGCACACTTTTAGTATCAAAATAGGCACACCATCACTTCCAAATATCTCAAATGGCCATAGAAGAGGCATCATGGCTGATGGTGGAGCTTTTACTTATTTTTATGTCACTCTGATCTATTTATAGCTATTTATATAACTGTGTGAAACATTTAGATGAATAATGTATTTTAGTTACACTAATGAACACATTACCTGCTGATTATATCCACCTCATTGTGACGTTTAGGACTGTAGAACACTGTGATACACTCACATCCAGCATAAAGCAATTCAGCTCCAAAAAGAGAGTCATCAAGGAAGGAAAAAGAGACAGAAGGATTTGGGATCCAAAGATGGACTGTCACTCTCAAAAAGGGGACAGCTGTTCAGTGTAAGTGCATACATACCCAGTATATTGTAAGTGGCACATGTTGTGCCTATTAGGTGGGTGCATGGGCAAACGGGCTGATTTCATATAACATAGGCAGCTATAAGTACAATAAAGAATGCAAGGACAGGAGGGGGTAAGTGCTATAGAGAGAAACTATAATGGTAACAGAAGTTGTGGGAGGATCATAATGAGAAAGAAATAGAGGCTGAGACTATGTGAGCGTTGCATGCAACAGACGGCTCCTACATTAGAGAGGGCCACTCTCCCCAGCTCTCTTTAATCTTTTAATCTTTTCTATTTTCATCTCTTGCTGTTGAATTCTTTAAAATAAATAAATAAATCACACCAGAAAAACATGTCTGCATTAGGGAAAGGGTATACCAGAATATGTCTCTATAACTGACCAAAAAAATCTAACTGTAAGGTGTCTAAGGGAAACGCAGATTACACGTTCATAAAAAATAAGGTTACTAACAAAACATTTTTACAGGCTTTCTCAGAACTAGCCTTTGAACCTTGGTTTGTCTGACGGAGGTTTATGACAGGATGCACCTGGGATTAGTCCCTAGACCTGCCACAAGTTCAGTTTTGTTGTCAATGTATTATATGGAAAGTTAAAATCCCATGGTAGTATGATGGCCTTTTCAGCCTTGCTCCTAGGTTTGGTTAGTAACTTTTGAGCACCGATGTACCATTGCTGTATGTTATTTCATTTGTTCCTTTTCACTTTATCTCTTTGGTCATCCTTGTGTTTCTTATTTGTGCCTTCATATACATACATATTTCCATCCTAGTTCCTGTAGTCTTGTGCCTCTGTTCATATGTACCTTCCTATATGTGTCTTGGTGCCGAGATGCTTTTATATTACAGTATTTGCTCAATTATAAAACAAGGTTTTAAATAACCCTCGTCTTATAAATCGGGTCGTCTTATAATCAGACCTCAAATAGGTCTGACTATGAGACGACTAAGATCCAGATCCCCTGCAGTTGCAGGGGACCTGGATCCTCCTGTCTCCCCCCTCCCCCGCCCCACTTACCTGTGCTTCTGAGTCCCCGGTGTGCAGCCGGGGCAGCGTGTAGATGTCTACGCGATTCGCGTAGACAACTTACACTGCAGCCGGAAGGAGGTGTGGCTAGCAGCGGGGGTTGTCTGTGTCCATCGTGGGGCACAGTGACATATAGGGGGTATAAGGCATTTCTGGGGCAGATGTGCATAACTGGGGGGGCAGGTTGGAAAATAGAAGGAAATAAAACCAAAATATTTTTCTCAATCATAGCTTTTATTAAAAAAAATAGTTTACATGAATTAACATTTACTGGGAAAACTTTTTTTCCTATAGGGTCGTCTTATATTCAGACTTTTTCTTTTTTTCCAAAATTAATATTCAGATTTGGGGGGTCATCTTATAATCGAGCAAATACGGTATATATATTTTTTTATATGTATTTAAATCATATTGTTTGATAAAGATTTACTTTGTATATACCTTTTTTCCTTACATGCTCTCCTTGCAATAGGTTTTGGTGTTTTTATATGATGGCAGAATGCCATACACTGTAAAGTCAATGCAGCCGCTGGGCAACTGCCCTTTTGTTTTGTCTTAGAGACAGCCATGTAAGTTGGTAGTAGTCATTTTTTCGTAATAAAAAGGGTCTAATAAATTTAGCCACTTTCAACAGCAAGCATGTACATGCTCATTGGTGGGAAGGATGACTGATAATTGATGGTTGATAATTAAAATGAAAGTCTGTTTACTGAACAATTATTTTTTACTATAGTAGTGAAAAATTAGATGAATTTTGGATCAACTAAAACAAAAAAGGAGTATGTTATGCTTTCATAATTGAACTAAAATGTAAAATTTCCCAGTTACCTTAAAGTTAGTTGAGTATAAAATCTCTAACTATTCATTGTGTTTTTATACACGCTAAAACACAGAAAGAACAGCCCTGGGATCAACAATTGATGCATGGGCTGCATGTAGTTGTAAGAGATTTGTAATAAAACACATAACACCAAAACAGGTCATCGTCTTTTATTTAGCTTTACAAATATCAATACAAATGTAACCAAAATATCAACCAGCAATATATTTATAATATATATTTATAAATATATGTATTGAATATAGGTTGCAATTTTAATGCAATATATAGCACATAGCTTACTGGTCAGGTTTCAATAAAAGTGTATTGGTGTACAGTAGAGTAGGGTGCAATTAGGGTAAAACATGGGTTTGTTTGCTTATAACAGGCCAGCAAGCAGCATTGGGGGGGGGGGTAACTCACAATATCTTAATAGGCAGGTACATTTGATGTTTCAAAGTAGTTAAAGCTTGCTGGTTATTATGTTTAACTGCTCTGTAGCATTAACAGGACTGCTTGAATATCATTAGCATAATAAGTGCCCAGGGTTTAGATTAGTGTGGATAGAGCATTAATTTGTCACAGTGATTTGTTTCCCTCCCTCCGAATATCATGTGAGTTAGCAAGTTTAAGCTAAAAAAAAATTATCACTTGATTCATATGTTCATTCTAGTTTGCCTCAAAATAAATAATACACTATGGTCTTTAAACCTACATCTGTGTCTGTGTCATTATTTTATATATTTATTGGCCATATTTACAGTGCACCAGTGATGTTTCCTGATCTGCCATAATGCATGTGCAGTGAATTGTGCATAGAGCATTCACACACAAAGTCCATTCAATAGTCATGTTTGTGTATTGTAGCTTAATGTATAGATTGCTTTACTATTCCAGAGTCATCTTTAACATGGGGCAAAAGGGGCACAGCTGCCCCTGGCCGGTCATTCCTGGGTGCCCATATCAGCTTCCCCTTGAGCCCACAGCAACTGCAGTTGCAGGGGTTGCAACTGTGACCAGGCTTACCACTGCATGGGGCCCGGTGTCATGTCATGTTATGTGACCCTGCTGCGTTCCTGCTTTCACTGGGCAGTAAAAGAGATGTTGTTTGTACAGAGTTTGAGCACTGCAGAGTAAAGCTGCTGGCCTGTACGGCTGTCCCAAGTGGGTGGGGGTGGTTGTGTAAATGAGTATGTATGATTGAAGGAATGAATGAGCATTTGTGAACAGATATGTGTAAATAAGTGAATGAGTATCTGTGAATGTGTGAATGAGTATGTGTGTGATAACATGGATGTGTAAGTGGGGAGCAAAGATGGCACAGGGAGGCTGTTTAGTGCATTGATGGCACAGGGAGGCTGTTTAGTGCATTGATTGCACGGGAAGGCTGTTTGCAGGCAAACATGGTACAGAGAGGCTGTTTGAGGTCAGGTATGGCACAGGCAGGCTGTTTGGGGCAAGCATGGTACACAGAGGCTGTTTGGGGCAAATGTGTGTGTGTGTGTATTTTTAACTACATAATCTGTATTTATCTCTTTGAAGTAAAGACTGTGATTGAAATATGATTTAAAATTAACAGTTGAACTGGCAGTTGTTTTTCATTCTTTAATATTAGACCCTGCTGCCGATATATATTAATATTGGCCTCTGCTGCCAATATATATATATATATAGATATATATATATATCAGACCCTGTTGCCAATATATTTAATATTGAAAAAAATTGGACCCCAGGAAGGCATTTCTTTGGGCCCTGCTCCACGTGCCTTAGCATACAATCACTCCCTCCGCCATCGCCCAAAAAAATAATATTTCCCACACTGACTGCAGTCATCGCCAAAAAAAATAATATTTCCCACACTGACTGCAGTCTTCCCTCCTCCTGACCCAACTGTGACATTGAGAGGTCCGTTATACTCTACATGTACACATAGAAAAGTTTGATCGTTATCTAAGGAACTGTCAATTTGGGAACCTAAAATACACAAAAGCTCATTATACAGAGAAACAAGATTGAAGATTGATGGATTTCTTAACGCATATGTCATCCACTATCAGGATACTTTGTGCATATGTACGTAGGTGGTACAGCAAATCCTTATTGGACCCATTTGATAATTGTGTTTGGGAGGGATTGTGTGCGGAATTTACAGTTCTCATTTCAGCATGTTGACTAGATGGAGGCTTAAATGTTTATACATTATTAATACCGGTTGATTATATACATATGCACAAAAAGCTTATAGTTTATAATTTCTCAAGACTTTGACCAAACAGATCCTTGACTAAATGACTAGTAAAAATTTGCCGCTGACACTGTTGAACATGCATGCTTACCTTTTCATTAAAAAAGTCTAATCATTTTCAAGCACTTCAATCACCTTTTGACAAACATGGGTAAAATAAACTAATTTAAGGCAAGTGTTAAAAATGCTGTAAAGTCAGAATGCTAAAAAATAGACATGTTAATAGTTTATTTTTATCATTTTACAAACAGAAAAATCTTACTCAAATCAATATTTGGTGTGACTTCAAAACAGTAACAATTCTTCTAGTTAAACAATAAATGCACAAATGGCACAGACAAGCTGTTTGGGGACAAAGATGGCACAGGTATGGGGGCAGGTTGACAAAAAAGTCAGAGCCATGTTTTTTATTTTATTTATTATTACATAAAAGGTAAGTCGCCTCCTAAACTTCAATGGGGTCGCTGAAATGCCTCGATACCCATGGGGTGTCTACTTTTAAAAAATGTAAAATTTTATGGGGTAAATTGAATTGGCCGGGTTCAACAATGTTCCAATTAACACAGGGGGGAAGGATGACTGCATGTTAAATTTCCAATTTGAAAAATGCACATGTCTCAAATGTGGTCTTTTAGTCCTCAAACAACCAGACAAACCCATGCATATAATAGCACATGGGGGAAGAATTACCAGATTTAGAAAAAATGGTTTTGAAAACACAATACACTGAAATATCAAAATAATGAGATCTAAAGGAATCCCTTCTTGTTCTGGAAAAAAAAAACCCCAATATATATAACTTGTGTGGAGTCAGTAAATGGGAAAAGAAGAAAATGACAGCTAAACACAAGCACCACAGAAATGTTGAAACCACCATTGTCACAAAGGGTACAAAAATAAAATCAGCCATTTTAACGAAGGGGTTAAAAAAACCTGTATTTGTAGCATATTGTTGTTGGAGTTACACATTATTTTCATCTGTATAGAAGTTGCCAAATTGCTACATTTGAGTACTAGTCTTTTTAGTCTTTTTAGTTTGTTGTTATTAGTAACATTGCAACAGACTAGTACAGACAGTTATAGTGATTTTGTTACCACAATTAATTTTTGCATTCTGTCTTTCGTATGTTGTTGCTGAGTGGATTGGAAAAAGTTAATCGGTTTGGTCCCATAGTGGAAACACTAACACTACTAACACATGCTATTTTGATGAATATGGGATGTTTATGCAAGGTGCTATGTTTCACTTGTTGCGTGGCTGTGTGTGTGTTATATGTATTTTATGTCATGATATATTGTTGCATGTTTTGAAGATAATTTTTCTGTTCTTGTAGATATTTTATAGATTCTCATTTTCACAATAAATTATATCATGAGCACCTATAGTTGTGGTATAATATCTTGTTTTGAATGATCCATTTTGGTGTGATCTGCAAGAACTGAGGATCAGCGATAAAATATACTAATGTGTGTGTGATCATACAAAACAATTTGTGTCATAATTGTGCACATTTTGATGAAATATTTCTTCACGTTTTATATCATAATTATTCCTACATACCCCAATTTTGGCAAGTCCTATCTAATTTTACATATCTATATTGATTACCAGGCGCTGAGTCAGTGGGACTCCACTACATTTTAACCCACTCTCAAGCAATTTAACACTTTCTCTGGACACCATTAATGAGGCATCTGTGTGGCAGGTAGGATTCACAACCCTAAGGTTTGGTCAGAACCTGCAATATGTACAACAAAAAATATATAGAAAGGGGAGCACAGCCTAAAGAGTGTAAAAGGCATACTCATTCAGATTCCTGGGTTGTGGTTAAAATAATAATGACCAATATGTATACAAAACAGAGCAAGAAATCTGCGCATACCCAGAACACCAAAAAAATACTTATAATGACTGTATGTATAAATCCCTGCATCCAATTTGCAAAGCCTAAAAAACAAAAGGGCTAAGCATAATCAAATAAAACCAAGTTAATTTTTAATTAACTTTATTGCTTTAAGTACCTTACCTGCTGTTTAAAACGCAGCATCATACACAATTGTGACATTTTCAAGTAGGTCTGCCAGGGCAAAAGTTAGTTGAACGAGCCTTTCTATACAGCACTGGTTGACCCATGACATGTTAACTAGATCGGTCTTGCTTCCCTAAGGCTAGGTTTCCACTAGGGTTTTTTTCCTGCGTTATTTTCTTGATGAAAAACACGTTTTTTTCTGCCGTTTTTTCTGACCTTCCGAATGTCTGCTCCTCTAGGAAGATTGGACCCAAACGATGGTGCAAATTGTTTGCTGTTGCTTTTGGCACGCAGGATCCAGTTGGGTATGTTTGTTTGTAATGGCATGTTTGTTCCAAATGGTGTAAAAGCCTATTTCTCGTAGGACACACAGATACTGGGTCCATCCTTTGCATTGTAACTGTGGAAAAAAACGCCATAAAAAACGCCAAGGTAAAACCCACATGGCTTTTTCATGGCGTTTTTTCTCTCCCATAGACTTCTATTGGAGAAAAACGCCAAGATTTCCTTGCAAAAAACGCCAGAGTGTCAACATGCTGCGATTTTGAAAAACTGCCACAAAGCCCAAAAAAGCAGAAACACGCCAAAGAGGACTGAAAAAACGCCAAACAGAAAAACGTGGATATGGCATTGTGCGATTTCCTATTGAAGAACAGCTAACATCCGGCCACAGCGTTTTTTCACTAATAAAACGCTGTGTGGCTGAATTGGCGTTATTATGGGCGTTTTTGCAAAAAAAACCCAAGTGGAAACCTAGCCTTAGACAGGTTTCTAGCAAACGCCACATAATCTCTTAGGAATATAAATGGCTACTTTTTTTGTGGGAAATATAAAGTGGGAAAAAGCAATGGTCTTAAGAGTACACACTAGTGTCACAGCCAGGATTCAATATCCTCCAGAAGGGAATAAAGTTGGTTGAGACCTGTTTGAAATGGGATATAATAGAGTTATGTCTTCTGCCAATACATTTAACAGCTTGTTCTTTCCCCATGTTACATTCCTTTATTCTATAGAACATCATAGAACATTTCTGTATGCTACTTTCAATAGGAAGTTGTGGTTTTTCAAAGCCTTGATGTGTAATTGTGATAGAATCTTTAAACAATTGGGTGATGTGCAGCCAAATGATCCTTCCATTTGGAAGTAAACACATCAGCAAAGTTAGGCAAACTTATGTTACTAAGGTCTTCTTTTGAAATCAATATTGGCAAAGCAGTATAATGAAAAGTACCTTAACAGTAGGGGACTCTAGTGCAGATTCAGCAACTACCTTTAGGGCTTTCACAGCTTTTTACAGGAGTTGGATAAATGTGTTATTTTTTTAACATTAACACATTCCCGTATGTTGTTATCATGGTACAAATCATTATCCAAGTTTAGATTTCCCTTGTTTGTTCCCTTGTCTTCCAGTCAATCTTGTGGATCTGTAATATGCTGCTGCTCCCCCGCGGGATGACGTGAACATTGGCGCTGCACTCCCGTGGCGCTTGTGGGCTGACATGTACATCAACGCTGGCAGGCCCGGACTGGGACAAAAAATAGGCCCGGGCATTTAAGCCTGAGCAGCCCATATTTATTTATTTATTTATTTATTGTTAAAGCCTACCCTTCATGTACCATCTTTGCATTTAATCATTCACACAAATCATTAACACATTCATTAATGCAGTCTCACAAATCATTCAAGCAATTTATCCTCACATGAATTCATTAATTGTCATACGCATTCACACAATTCATCCCCAAATTTATTCATTCATTCTCATACGCATTCACACTACCCCCTCTCTTCATCTTATCTGCCCCTTTTCACTATGTTCCCCCTTTTCACTATGTAACCCCCTTCCCCACTTCTCAATATGTACCACCTCTATCTATCCCCTCTCCCCCTTTCTCACTATCTAACCCCCCTCTGCCCCGTCTCACGGCACCCCCCTCCCTCACCCTACTTTCCCTTGTTGCCGGAGCAAGCAGCAACTGCGACCGCACCTGTGGCAGGGCAGGATTGACTTAGGGGCTGATGGAGCTGCAGCTCCAGGCCCCCACCTTAAAATAGGCCCAGTCAGGACCGGACTGACTGGTCCTATATGGCCGCATTAACGCAGAGCCCCTTAAGCCCGCCGCAACTACCCCCTCCTAACTATCTACCCTCTCCCTCTTTGAAGTTCACTTACCTTTCAGGAGTCCTGCGGTGGGGGTGCAAGGCCTCTGCCTCCCAGCTCTGCCACTGTATGGAACAGTATAGAGTGATGGGAGTTATGATGTACTTTTAGAGCATAATTAGATCATGAAAAATACATTGGAAATGGTACAGCATAACACCCATCACTCTCACGCATTTACCAATCCACACATATACAAATCCACACACATACCAATCCACACATATACACTAATCCACACATATACACTAATCCACACATATATATACCAATCCACACGTATACCAATCCACACACATATACCAATCCACACACATATACCAATCCACACACATACCAATCCACACACATATACCAATCCACACATATATACCAATCCACACATATATACCAATCCACACATATATACCAATCCACACATATATACCAATCCACACACATACATTAATCCACACATATATACCAATCCACACATATACACCAATCCACACATATACACCAATCCACACATATATACTAATCCACATATATATACTAAGCCACACATATATATACTAAGCCACACATATACCAATCCACACATATATACCAATCCACACACATACCAATCCACACACATACTCCAATCCACACATTTACACCAATCCACACATATTCACCAATCCACACATATATACCAATCCACACATATACACCAATCCACACATATACACCAATCCACACATATACCAATCCACTCTCACTTAATGCTTTCCTACCTTTCCTTTCTTCTTTCAGCTTCTTTTCCACTTCTTCAGTTCTTCTGTCTTCTCTGTCTTCTTCCGGGTCAGAGGGCATGGACGGCGGTGGGCGCGGCTTCAGTGCTGTGCGCCGGGATCTGACAACAAACCCCGGCACACAGCAGCTGTTGCCGCGCGGATCACAAGGGAGCGGCATCGGAGGTCTTTAACAGACCTCCGGTTCCCTTGAGTGATTTTAAGCCGGGTTCAAACATTACTGTCCGTCTCTGGAGGGGTGCCGGGTGCCGCAAGTTGGCACCCCCTGATGAGCGGCACCCAGTGCGGGCCGCCCCCTGGAGTGAGGCGCCCTGTGCGGTCGCACACCCCAAAGGTCGGCCCTGCCCTAAGGGGCTGGGAAGCCTCCACAAGTGGCGGCCTTAGGGGTCTGCGGCCGCAAAGGGTTTAAATTAAAACATCGGGGTTTTTTTTCAACTTTATTTAACATCCTCCATCTACCCCCGATGTTTTAATTTAAACCCTGTGCAGCCGCAGACCCGTAAGGCCGGCCTTAGTGGGGACTTCCCGGCCCCTTAGAGTGGCGGACCCGGTCGCAGTTGCGGCGGGCTTAAGGGGCAGGTGCCCCTTATGCCCTGCGTTAATGCGGCCGTAGGTAGGGTAGGGGCCTGGAGCTGCAGCTCCATCAGCCCCTAAGTCAATGCGGCCCTGCCGTGGCCCGGCCCACCGGGCAAATGCCTGGTGTGCCCGATGGCCAGTCAGGGCCTGGACGCTGGGTAAGTCTTCTGCGCTCGTGGGCTGACATGAAAGTTGAAGCGGCACATCCGGGGCGCTCGTGGGCTGACGTGCACAGTGATGCGGCATGCCCGCGAAATTATGTGCGCGATAAAGCTACATATTCTCGTCACTCGTGATGATGTCATACCTCACTTCTTTCCTCCTATTGGCCTTTGTCTGTAGTTTCCCGCCCTTGCTTTTATTTAAACCCTGAGTTCCATAGTGCCCGATTAAAGAGTCTTACTGTTGTCTGGGTATTTGCTTTTCTTGTTAATTGTGTGTCTTCAGTGTCTACCATGTACCAAACTTTTGCTTGTCTACTGACCTCGATCCTGTGCTGCCAGCCTCGACCTTGGATATCCTTGACCTTGCATCTATGCCGCCTGCCTCGACCTTGGACTTTCTTATACGGCATTGGCTTACTTGTACTTCACCACTTTGTTAATCCCATCTACCGTCTTTGCTACGTGGGTCTAGCTCTCCTGTGTTCCCCAAGGCCCTGCATAACAAATAGAGCAGTTTCATACGTCAGTCAATTACTTGTGCAGTAGTCTCTTCCGTTTCTACAACTGATCCCGCAGGTGTGCACTGCAAAATGTGTGTTCAGGTCTTAGTCTCTGCTACCTTTATTGCAGTTGCTGTGGCTTAGAAAGGTCCCTTCCATCTGAGCTGGATAATATAAGCAGGAATTAGTGGTCAGGCTGTAAGGCTTTACCTTTCTGGAACACTTTGCTCAACATGGTCAAATAGCTTCCTAGCCTTCACTTTCTTTCAGAGGGCAGGTGTTCCCTTACTTGAAAATATCAAGGTCTCCCAAAAAGTATTTCAAAAGAAAAAAAAAAAACATATTGTGCTAAGGGCGCCATTCTGATAGCACCAAATACCAAGGCGAGTCTTAAAAACGGCTGCGTAGCTTAATGGATATACTCTCTGTATGCCCAGATCTCAGAATAATATCAGGGTTCTGAAATGGGGCCTGTGAAGTGAAACTCAAAATCATTTACCACTAGTGTCTCTCCTTTTGATATTCAGGCTTCCTCCTCCTATCCGTCTTGAACCACTAGAGGATGTTTCTTTGTTTCTCCTCACCTTGACAACTCTTCTTCTCGTGGCAATCACCTCAGCTAAGAGGGTCTCTGAAATTCAGTCCTTCTCATGCAGGGAGCCTTGCCTTGTTTTTTTTCAGACCAGGTGATTCTCTGACCTCTGCCACACTGACCTAAGATTGTTTCAAATTTCCATATGAACCAGGAAGTGATTCTGCCATACAAAAAAGATTGGAGATGCCCACAAGAACAAACAGCCACTTCATAGTCTGCATTATGGTGTGTCCTTGCTTAAGAGCATCTAATATTAGTCTGGTCCCATCAAAAAGGGCATTCCTGAGCCGAAATGAGTGGCAAATTTCCTCTGCACGAGGGAACTTACAACGACATACATTTTGGCCTTCATTGGCCTTGTCAGTGGGGTACAGTGGGTATCCCTTTAGGCGCAAGAGTGCAAGGAGGTCCACGTCTGGACTCACCTTTACACTTAGGGTGAACCCCAAGAGATCCCTGAAGGGTGAAATGCCATACAAAAAAATGTGAGATACCCACAACAACAGACACTTTATAGTCTGCCTTATGGTGCACCCCCACTTGAGAGCATCTCACCAGGAAGTGGTGCCTAAAGACTTATATTTATGGGACTTTGGAAAAGTCCTATAGACTGTACATTCTACAAATCGGTTCCCGTAAGAGACTGCAATAGACAGACAGTCCAGGCTGACAGGGTGGAACCCTGACACCACCATAAGTCAGACCAATGAACTGATATACCACAGCTGCTGTAATCCTGGAAATGCTTTGCTAAACAATTAATAAGGACAAGAGAACATACCCTCCATGGAAAATATGGTTGAAGGCCAAGATCAAGCCAACTCGGAGAGAAGTAAGCCAGCTGTTGAACTACAGAAGGGTGTGAAGAACAAGAGTTGCCTACTGAAGCCCTAGAGACTTCTATACAAAGGCTCATTGCACTAAGGAGATACACTAGAGAAGCAGAGGCCAAACATTAAATGCTTTGTTCTTGAAATAACCATCCAAGGTTTACTCCCAATTGCAGTGCAACAACACAGTAACAGCAGAACCATCAGCACCAGAAACTGAGCGGTACTGGAAGAACATATTGGAGAAAGAAAAGACATATAACAATAATGCAAAGTGGCTGCAGAACCTGAGAGCAGACCATGGCAATCTCCCAGAACAGGAACCAGTTACGATCACAGTAGCAGACATCCAACAGCAAATCAATGACCCAGACTTACTGGCTGAAGAAATTGACAGCAGTACAACAGGCTCCCACCCAGGCTGGCTAAGACAAGAAAGGACGGTGCTGATCATGAAGGACCCCCCACCGGCTAATAACTTCCCCAAAACATGGACAGTCCTATCAGACATCATAGTGACCAAGCTACAGGACCATATGGGCCAGTACATGAGTACATCTCCCAACAACAGATGCATCCTGTGCCATGTGTTCCCAGGTAAGCGACACACACTCTCACATGCCCATTTTAGGTGCTTTCGGCAGTGGACAGCTGTCAGCATGGGCACCCTGACTGGTTTTGCGACTATGCAGACCCATACGCAACAAACTGTGATGCACTGTGTGTTCTGACGCCTTTCTATCAGAACCAGCATTAACGTTTTCAGCAATTTGAGCTACAGTAGCTCAAATTGCTGAGCTCAAATTGCTGAGCAAATTGCTGACCCTGTTGCCGGTTTATTGCTTTTAACTTCCTTGGACCACTTTTGATAGGTGCTGACCACTGCGGACCGGGAACACCCCACAAGAGCTGCAGTTTTGGAGATGCTCTGACCCAGTTGTCTTGCCATCACAATTCGGCCCTTATCAAAGTCACTCAAATCCTTACGTTTGCCCATTTTTCCTGCTTCTAACACATCAACTTTGAGGATGAAATGTTCACTTGCTGCCACAATCTGGCCCTTATCAAAGTCGGTAAGATCCTTCCGCTTGCCCGTTTTTCAAGCACATCAACTTTGAAAATTATCAGTGTTATTCACTTCACCTGTCAGTGGCCATAATATTATGGCTGACCGGTCTATATACTGTATAAATGATCCCCTTCTCCATTTATTATTGAGTTTTGATGAGAAGAAGATAATCTTGATATTTGAAATTAGAGGAAGAACAGATTGTAGACCTTTGGTAGGGACAAGAAAAGGTTTGGATATTAAGTAGTTTTTCAAAGATGAAAAGCAGAAAATGTTATAGAGTTTTGGATAAAAGGGGGCTAGAGAGGGAAACACATTCTAGAGCTTTGGCAAAAATGAGCAGTAACTAGAGAGGGAGAGGATATTCTGGTTCAGTAAAGTGCCATCTATGTTTTAATTTATCACTCCAGAAAGTTTTCACTTCTATCAAAATATGAATATTTAGTACAGTAAAATATGTTTCGTATTTGTTAAGAATACCATAGCAATCGCTAACTATTTATTACCAGTGAATGAAATTGAATTTTACAAAGATTTTATCTTAAAATAAAACCGCAGGCTCCTGGGGGCTCCACTTGGTCCTTAAATCCCTTCACACCTAGCACTGCTTTGTCTGCTTTCTCCAAGTAAATATAAATCTAGATAATGGTGTGTTTGTGAGTGCCAGGCCAGCCCCCGGCCATTCCACCACAGCGGGAAGCTGGGGGAACCTCGATTAAAGTAATTAGGCAGAAATAATCTTTTTCAGTGAAAAGCAAATTAAAGACACAGTGAGAGAATAAATTAACCCATCACAGCAGAATGGGAATTACAAGTATGGGATTAATCCAAGGGTGCACGTGTAAAGAGTATGTATTATCAAACTTAAAAAGTGACAAATATATTTAAGTCCAATCAGGGAGACTATTGTTTCATTGAGTCTGTTTAGAAATGTTATTTGGGGTTACGGCTTTACCAAAATGATTATGTGACCTGTTGATATATATGTTTACATAACTGAGTAAGGCATTTAAGAGAGATTTAAATTCAGAAGCACATATTTTGTTCTTCTTATACATAGTTTATGGTGCACCTATACCCAGCAAACATTATAAGATTCTAGTAAAAAAGAAATATGGAATTGAAGAAATGGTGGCACAAAAGAGGGCCACTGATTGGTGTAGCCTGGCTGAACCCCATGTGAACTTTAATCATAATGCCCCCAGCAGTCCCAGCTTTCACAGGACAGTCCTGATTTCCACTGCAACATTCATTTTGCCTGTAAGTGGCTAGTCAGGTAAGGTGGGCAGGTGACCATGTCTCCCACCATTTGCCCACTTCTGGAGTCGATTCTTGCCTCATCCCTAATTTGGACACCTGAATGGTTCTCAGACACTGCTGTAATCCCCAGACCTCCCATAAAGCCTCTGATTTTCCCTGGTAATCTCTCCCAGCAGATGCCTGCTGGTATTCTCATAGACTGCTGCTCCCTGTAATCCATACAGCCTTGACTAGATGCCCAATCTTCTCCTGGTATTCCCAGACTCCCTGGTATTCACACAGACTGCTGTTCCCAGAAATCACCGATCCCTGTAATCCCCACAGCTCAAATACAATTGATTATGTCCTTATAGACTTCTGCTTCCATTAACCCCAAAGCTACCATATTGTCCCTGAACACCCATCTGCAACATTTGTGTAATGTATCATACAATGGTAAAATGGACTATAAAACATTTTGTTTTATTACTGTATAATATGGGTAGGTTTACCATTTCCTTCTGAAAATCATGGGATAGTCCCTATTTTAGGGAGTCGGCCCCATTTTCAGTCACCCAGATCACACTATACCATACAATACCAGCCATACAAGCCACACTCTTGCATACACACCACCCTCAGCCACACAAATAATTCCCTGTGACTTAAATTACCCTCTACCTCATACTACACAAATCACACCCAGACGTACAAATCACACATACCACTCACAGCCACACAGATCATACTCTACTGTGCACACAAATCACACTCAGCCTTACACATTACACACAGGGGGATTAAAAATCAGCCAAATGCCACACTTCAAAGGACCCCCAGTTGCGGCTTACTGTAATTTGTGTATGTGTCTGTGTGTGTGCTGCATGGCATGAATGCAGCAGGGATATTTGCAGAGTCTGATCACATTATGGGCATCAGCAATGGCAAAGACAGGCTCCCGATTCCTTTGATGTGAGTGGATTAAGCAAAACATATACAGAAAGGGGAGCACAGCCTAAAGAGCATAAAATAGATAAACATTCAGATTCCTTGTTTGCTACAAATATAATGATGTTCAATAAATGCAGAAAACAGAGGAAGAAATCAACGTATACCCAGCGAATTCCATTCATAAAATACCTATGTAAGGGATCACTGCAAATTTGGCGTGGCCTATCTAATTTTACATGGCTGTATTGCTTACCAAGGAGCTGAGTCAGTGAGAATGCAATGCATTTTAACCCATGGAGGCTCCCAAGCAATTTAAAGCCTTTACTGAGGTATCTGCGTGGCAGGCGATCATCCCTAAGGTTTGGTCAGGACCTGCAATGTGTACAACAACAAAAAAATATACAGAAAGGGAATGTTTTGTTAACTTATTGGTCATTATTGGCCTTTTATGCTCTGCCACACATGTGCCTCATTTGCTCTGCCATGTGACACTATCCACCAGTAAGATGATGTTGATCACATGGTGCAGTCAGTAAGAATGAAAGATGCATTGCTCTCTGCTTGCTAGAAAAAGGCAGTGTTCAAAGTTATCCCCAGGCAGAAACCTGCAGTTACATAAAGAAATGGGAAATGAGGTCTGTGTTTATAGCAGTCCGTGTATAAACAGGTATATGTATGCATACCAAGGAACTTCTGACATCTGGGTCCCACTGGCGTCGGTGGGCGGCCCCACTGACTTTGGTAGGCGGCTCCGCTTATGTCAAAGTGCAGTCCCGCTTAAGTCAATGGGCATTCCCGCTGACATCGCGGGAAACATCCTCATTAAAAGCGGAAATGGCTCAGCAAAAGTGTCCCCATTTTTTTACTCAAAGGTGGCAACCCTAAATATGATTGCCCATAGTAAAAAAGCAAATAGGATTTTATAAAAGTTCAGTAATGCCAACATGAAATATTAACAAAGAAAATTTTGCCCTATGTCTTTACAATCTGTCCTTATGTAGATCTATAAAATGCCTCACATAGGTATAAGGCTGCAATGCAAATCACTTATAGGAATAATAATTATAAAGATGGTGAAGAGTAAGAATGTGTGTGAGGTGTGTTTAAACTGTATCACTTTCAAGTGGCTGGTTTCCACTGGTATTTATGAAACATTTTCTGATTTGTGAGCGGAGCAGTAACACTGTCAGCGTGACACTGAGCAGGCTCTGAATTCAACATGGCTTAATAAGGTTCACTCACCCGTGGGTGACAGCCAGCCTGAGCAGTGGAACAAACTCCATTATAGGATGAACAGCCCTCAGTGTCTTTCTCTATTCATCCATCATCCATCCATCTCTATCTGGTTATGCCACTCTTCTTCTCAATGCCTCTTCTTCATATGCTTGCTTCCATCTCCCAATATTATCCCATATCAATACATCTATGAATCCAGGATCGTGGGAGTATGGGGTGTATTGGGAGGGGAAAACACTGTGGAAGTTGACAGATGCTGACAGAATGGTCTTGTTCATAAAGTCTGGAGGGAGACAGGAGCAGGGTTTCTATGGCAACATGGGGGTCTGGAAAGTCAGACCTTTTCAGCCATTATCATGCACAGGTCACATGTGGGGGCTCGTTAGCAGGAGACCGCATTAACTCTTTATCCTTCCAACAGCTAACATTTTGAGGGGGGGAGTGGGCTGTATGGAACTTAAAGACATGAATATGATACTTAGTCATACTATTGGCTTCTTTGTGTTGCATATGTGAATGGCACAGTTGGTAAAGCAAGTATCAGTTAGAAAAACAAACACATTTACCTTGGGGGGGGTATGGAAAGAATTACTACAAAAATATAAACTATTCACCTGGCTATAAAGCATGAAATTCATTTAAATCTGACTGGTATTTTTCACAAATATATATTGATGCATTTATTTACATGGTTTTTTTTTCCCGTAAACCATTTTCACTTGAATCTGGTCATTCAGGTGCTACAGATATGTCATTTTAAGCACTGAGACTTGAGAAGTGTTAATATACACTTCTAGTAAAAGGCTCTATGAATATTGGGTAATGTTGGTAGGGTTCAATCGTGCCAGTGGGAGATACAGTCACACCCACCAAACATTCTAAGCCACTAGAAAGCAAAAATGGACATCAGGGAAGAAAGAGTGATCTGCAAATCTTATTTGTTCTAGGTGAAAGGATTTCCACCTAGCAACAGTGGCCACCACCCAGCTTTGGGTATATCACAAGCTGCTGCCCTATTAGTTGCTTTGGGATTTAGTGATAAGAAGTGTAAGATAATAAGAAGCAGACCTAGTTCCTGATGGTCTATGGAAACCAGATGATTCCATGAACTACCTCTCCCTAAGCATTTGTTGAGGAAGAAGAGGAGGACGCCTCAATATAGTGGATGTAAAGTTATGAGCCTCCCTATAGCTCTTGACATCTCTGAAAAGGAAGCTGAGTGATTGAGAGCATCCTTGAGTTCTTCAATTAAATCGATGACCATTTTTCTGAATGAAACTTTCAATGTGAGAGTCAGGGAATGCACCATCAACCCCTAGAAAGGAATTGACTGAGGAGGGTGAGGATTGATTTCTCTTGAGTTTATGATGAAACCCAGAGAATTAAACAGGGAGAGACGTGCCTCACTGGATGAGTTGGCAACTAAGATTGTCTAGATAAATGATACAGAAAATCACTTTTAAATGTAGGCAGGCAACCACAGCCCTCGTAACGCTTGAAAATGAATATGGAGTTTTGGAAAGGCCATCTACCATAACCGTTCACTGGAATATCCGGCCTTTTCCACAGAATCATAGCAACATCTGATGAGGAGAATAAATTGGAACATCGTGGAAAGAATCCCAGAGTTCGATCATGACGATCAAAGAGCCCCGAGATAAGATATTTGGGAGCTCCTGAAGTGCCTCCATCGGAAATTGTTTCGGAAGAAAGAATGAGTTGAACCTTTTGACATTCAAGTCATCACAAACCGAACGAATATGATTTTATGATGGGGAAGATGTGACTTACTCAACCCTTCTTTGTGAGATCTGCTTCCTCTATACTGCTGGGTGCAAGGGTCTGATGCAGATCAGCATTCAGAGAGGAGCTGCAGTCTTTTAGGGAAAAGGAAATCTAAAAGGAAAGTTTAGAAGAAAAAGGAAGGAGACCCTCTCTCGCTAATCAGAGTACCAACTTGTCTATGGTGATCTACTCCCATTGAGCAACCCAGCCAAATATGAAAGTGAGAATATGAAAGTGAGAGGTGTAGCAAAAAAAAGGATGTATCCTTCAATTTGGCACTGGGTTGAACAGGCCCTCAGTCCGAAAGGGCCTCTTTAGCCTAGGCTTGGCCAGTTTATTCTCAAAGGAGGAGGAGGGTTGCTCAGGATCTGAACAGAGAACAAGCCAAGGGTTATACACAGGCACAGCAATATATCAGACACATAGGCTCTGGTAACACAACCTATAACAGGCAATGCACAAAAGAAATTAGCAAGTTTAAATAGTCATCCAAAGTGTAAACCCGCCCTGTAGGTTAATAGGGAGGTGTAGACAAAGTAATAAAGGATCACCATTTAATGGCTGTTTCGTGTCTTGTAGTGCTTGATCAGACATGTTAGATCGGATAAGGACTCCAACAAGATGGTGTTGCAGGACTGATGATGTAGGCCTCAGGCTGGGGATCCCTGGCGACTTTAGCAGTGGCTGCCCAAAGTAAGTAGTGATACACTTAGAACTAGGTCATCCACTACCAGACAATCCAGGGGAGCACTCTGGGTGAATAAAAAGAGACCCCATGTATGAAGGCTTTCCTGACATGAGGTAACTGAACTCCAGAATAATAATAATAATAAAGTCAGCTAGTTTATATAGCAAACATATATGAAAACATCAGACATTCAACCTTACTGACCACTGCATATCAACCAAAGGAAAATTAATATTAAACGGAGGCACTCCCCTCCTCCACTTTTTTCCAGATATACAACAGTTTCACTTTTTTATTTTTAAATGGTTAGGAATGTGAAAAGCTGAGACTGGTGAAGCTCAGTTAAGTGTTTGAGAAACATAGAAGCTCAAAATAAATCTAGTAGACAACATTCTTGTCTAACATTAATGTTGACTGCATGGAAACCCAAAAAATGAACACAGAAGCAATCCAGGCATAAGCAGGGACAGTCTGGCCTGGTGGGGCAAGTCCAAAATTCTTCCAAAAGGACCCACTCACAGAGGCGGGAACACGGCAGAGTCACGTAAGTTATTCAGAGGTTCAGTACAAGCCTCTCAATGTGTAATATGTATGTTGCCTATGTATCTAGTTAGGCTTAATTTGCTTAATGTGCTCAATTTTCAGGAAATGGGCAAAAATGACAACATATTTTTCTGTTGCCAAATGCAGTCAGTTTGCTTGCAAAAAGTTGGAATTCATTTTCTCACTGTTGTCCTTGAAACAAAAATGTAATCGAGTTGAAGATAACTAATTTGGCTGCAAAATAATAGACTGCTTTCTAAAAAATCCTATTTGTGGTTTTTTTATGTCTAGAAACATGTAAACAGTTCAGTAGTTATTCAACCACCTGCGTAGGATTTTTCTCTAAAAAGTTTTCCAGAGAATAGCAACACAAAAGATATATACTTGATAGATCCAGGGCCGACCCTACTGTAGATGCTGCCTATGGTACTGGGATGCTCCACTACTTGGTTTCTGCTATGTTTAAAACCAAATGCATGCAAGAGGTGGGATGCAGGGATATAGTTGAGCTAGAAACACTAGGACCAGACCATACTATAAAAAGTAACTTTTAAAGGCTTTGGAGTTAACATCCCTGCTGCACTATCAAATTGTTTTGAATGTATTATGATGTTATATACTACCTCCCAAATAATACCTCTTCTTAGTCTGTTATAAACTTGATTATTATGAAAGAAACCCTTCATCTTCAAAGGTCCATAATGGCAACTGAACAATCAGCGAGTCAACCCAACGTTAGGTATGAAAGCATTGAAGTCATGGATCCTCAGATCTGACCCTAGATTAAGCTATTAGCTGTTATTGCAGTATATGTGCTCTGTAATGAAGATTGGCCCTTGATAGCACAGTTTACTGCTAAAAGAACAATAAAATGGACTGTGACAACATTGTTTCACAGTTAGAATTCTCTGACATTAGTCAGTAGGGTGGCCATGAGTCCAGGATTGCCCAGGACTGCACCCAAAAGGAAATGAAAGAGGCTCCAGAGCTCTGCAGTGTTGAGCAGGCAGCAGATCTTTTTGCCCCTCCCTTCTATCACTGGAGCCTCATGGGAAAGAAAGTGGAGGCAGCAGAAATCTGCAACATGTTAAGTGGGTGTGTTTGTGTAACCCATTTAGTATTGCAAAACATACTTGTAGGTGTGTAACTCCCGTAACTGCTGTAATTCAAAATTTTATGTGCTGGATTTCAAGGTGGTAAGATGTGAAGACTGGAGAATGCAAAAAAAGGGCCATATCACCGTACCAAAAAAATTAGCCAGCAGTGTATTTCCCTTGGGCGCTGCCCTTGGCCAACCCTGGGCAACTGCCCCCTCCGGAGAAGCCATCCTGAATGCATCCATTTATTTAATTGTCCCATCCATTTATTTAATTGTTGTTTACTAGGTGCGTGGTCACCGTTATTTTTCACTTCTTTATGACATCAATATTATTTAGATATTGGAGGTCTTAATCACCCAAGAGGGGGTGATCTGCCCCTAGTTGTGTAGAATCGTAACCACCCCCTATATCTGTCATCCTAGGCCTAGTCGGCCTAAGTCTGGATACATCAATGAACATAATTAGAAAGGCAAGAGTTCAGGTCTGGCAGCAAAGTTAAAATGGTTGAAACAGACACAGCCAAGTTTTCAGGAGATCAGTCAGTACAAAGGGACAAAAAATGCTAAGTGCAACAATGTGACACTGTCAGCTAAGTGAGAAGGAACAACTCAGGTGAGTGATTGATCAGGGCAACATCAGTGAGGGACAATGTCGGCAGCCTGTGGTACCAGGTGGGTTGTGGCCATTGCAGGGGAGCCATTTTTAGGGGGGGAATCCATTTCAAGCCTGTACACGTTTTTTTTAAATTTTGCGTACAAATTGTGATGTTGAAGTTGGCTGAGAATAGAACACATGGAAACAATGTAATTCTGGAGAAGGTGAGTATATGAGAATATTGTCAAGGTATGCGACTACGCATTGATCGAAGATGTCTCTGAAAATGCTAATGATGAAATATTGAAAGGTGCCAGGAGCGTTACAGAGCCCGTATGGCATAGCTGTGTATCATGATCAAAAGGCAGTTTTCCACTTGTTGCCTTCATCTATAAGACCACATTTTATGTCCCATGAAGGTCAATCTTGATGTATACACAAGCTGTTCGTAAGCAATCCATCATCTCTGGCACCAGAGGAAGCGGGTACTTATTCCTAACAGTGATTTTGTTCAGTACTCTATAGTCCACACAAGGGTATAAACCACTATCTTTTTATAAAAAAACAGATACCTGCCCCCACAGGGGAAGAAGGATGTATGATAACCTTGGCAAGGTATTCATCTCTGTATTCTTTTTGCACTTTCCTTAAGTCTCTCTCACGCTCTCTGGATCTAAACCTACCTTCTCCGCCGACTGCTTCTGTGTTCCTGTCTCCTTGTTGTGTACCTCTGCTTCTTCTTTAGCATCTTCTTGTTTATATGACTTCTTTCTTCATCTGTTTTCTTTTTTTTGTCAAGGCCTCCTGACAAGCTTCCGCAAAAAGGTGGTTGCACCTCCAGGCACACCTTCTCCCCTGATTTGTGGAACGTGGAAGAGATCGTTCCTTTGGCTTCACAAGTGCACAGAGGGGGCAGAACAATACAGATAGATATGCAGAGAAAGAGAGGTGTAGAAACACAGCGGACAAAGAAAGAAGATAGAACAACAAAAAGATGCAAGAAAAGAAACAGAACTGCATGATAAAGAGACAGGGACATGGAAACAGTAGGCAGAGAAGGTAGGGAGACATTCAAACAGTGTGAGAGAGAGAGACAGAGAGTGAGTGAGTGAGTGAAAGAATGTAAATGAGCATGTGGGAGAGTGTGACTGACAATGTGAGAGAATGTGAAAGAGCATGAAAGAGCGAAAGAGTGACAACAAATTTTAAAAATATAAAATGCCCTCCAGTTTTCTTCAGAAAACTAATGGACCAAAAACTAAACAAACATTTTGTTCAAATGGTTACCTTGGCGCTCAAATGGTGCAAACCTGTAAAAAAAGGATCACTTATCTTTTCATGACCCATCCAGCAATAATCCACAAAGCTATTGGTTGTTATTTTCAGCCCAATGAAAGAGGCCATCCAAAAATAATAAAAGTGATTAATGCAAAAGGTACAATAAATCTTATGTATCCTATATTAATTCCAGTAGGCAACATAGACTTGAAAGTCCTTTGACTCGAATGTAGCGCATTAACGCTAAAGAAGGATGTAATGTATCTTCCAAGCAATGGAGCCACTGGTGTACATGAGACTACATAAACACATACCTGCGCAATCTGAAACTGTTTTTCAAAATGCTGCAGTTGAGCGCAGGTTGATTCACCTGATTTTTTTTTTGGCTTTATTTTATGGATATTTTTGGATTTTTTTATATACAGATAAATCATCAGCCACGTACACAGCTAACGGTATACCACATATAAAAGGTACAGATTGAAACATGTATCATAAACTCCCTCTGGCCGTAGCATCCCTCTTCATGTTCAATCACGTGTATCTGGCAACTACTCTAACATGTTCCCGTCTGTGTTGGAAGCAAGTAGGGTAGAATACGCATATGCAACTGACCCAGGATGGTCATTCAAAGTGGGTGTTCTACAGCTAGAACGTAGATCACTCTAATGAAGAAATGAAGACTATTGCTACAAGTATAAGGTTTCAGGTCAGCAGAAGTGCAAAAAGTAAAGGTCTCAAAACACGCATTTAGTACATAACAAGGGCATATTTACAGAGGCCTCAGGGAGTGCTGCAAGGTGTATCTATTTCAGTATACACCAAGTACACCTCCACAAACTGATTCCAGATATATGTTTAAGAAATCATTGATATATGAGCGGTATATAACCAAAACAGTAAGCCTCTTTTTTTGCGGTAATTTTGTTTTTGTTTTTTTGGTTAGTTAGGCAGTCAATTGGTTGGGATAAATGGGTTAGCGTTGGGAGGTTTTAAAAAAATATATTTATAGTTTTGTGTTCAAAATGCCACATACATATAGTATAAGGGACTGGGGGGCTTATGCCATTTGCCAGACACTGCATTTGAAATACCCTGGAGAGTTTTGTTTTTTAAAAATATATAGTTTGATGGGGTAAATTGAATTGGCCAAACAATTGTTGATAAAATGCTGCCCTGCAGTATGTGGGATGTATAACTGACTTTCATGAGTCTATACATCCCACATACTATATATGTGTCCTGGAAAACATGGCTGATGTGGTCACCCTAGTTGAGGGGGGGTGCATTTTGCCCCCCTGGAAAATATGCTGTGGCTGCCCATGACTAAAAGCAGCATATTGATATCACCGATAACACAAAATTGTGTAAGGTAATTACATAAAAATAAATGTCATCTCCCAGCAGAAAGATTAAGACAAAATAGGTAACTGGGCAATAAAATGGCGTGTGTATTTCAAGATAAGAAAATGCACAATTATGCATTCAGAGAAAAACAAGCATATTAATTGAAAATCTGCTTACTGGGGAAATTGACTATGGAGAAGGATCTGGAAATACTTGTCGATAAAATACTCTCCCACCAGGGTACAGTCTCAGACAATTGGAGGAATGAAACCAGAAGATCTTTAAGTCCATATAATAAATTATGACAGACTAGGTCACTGTACCACTCTATAATTAAATCAATTCAACAATGTGTACAATGCACAGAGGCACCTCAAGGAATTGTGCACCATTGCCCATCTGGTAAACCAACATTTCTATAACAATTATCTAAAAATAAAATAAACCCCTGGAGCGTGTTGCAGGAGAAAAATGAACCAATACTGCCCAATCATATAGGTCTTCAATTTTATTGTTCTATGTGTAGTCATTTATAAGAAACGGTAACCTGACACATTATTTTATGAAATCCAGAATTCCGGAAATGTTGTCAATATCACTTATTGCGTGAATATTATCTTCCCAAATATAATATATGTCC
Organism: Spea bombifrons; assembly: GCF_027358695.1. Classification (NCBI taxonomy): domain Eukaryota; kingdom Metazoa; phylum Chordata; class Amphibia; order Anura; family Pelobatidae; genus Spea; species Spea bombifrons. The sequence goes on along the minus strand of NC_071092.1, from coordinate 24,900,906 downwards.
TAACTTCATAATAATGAGCAGTATCTATTCTTACTTTCTAAATGCCAAAAATGTTTTGGGAAACGCTTTTTTAAGATCTGGCTTCTGTAAAATGTTATATATGGTTTTGGATCTAGTAATGAAGGGGTCTGTGATGTAGGCAAGGAAAAGTTAAGTTATGTTATGGGATAGATTCCCTTATTTGTTCAGTCGTTACGAGAGGATGATTGAGCATTACAGATTACAGTTAAAATTGAAGAGGATTAGCTATATATAATGTTAGTTATCCGTTGAGTTTTATGAAGCAGCTTATTGAAGTTGCTATTGATAGTAATTTAATGTGGGCTTGCCCCCTTAAACCAATAGGGAGTAAGGGTATGTGTCTTCGGTTTCCCACCACATGGGAGCGAAGGGGGGCAGCTACCTCGTTTACACCATACCTCAAAAGGATGCCAAGCAGGTAGAACATGGATTGTTAGCTCCTGACGAAGCCGGTGGTTATGCCGGAGAAACATATGTTGTTTTTATTTTATTTTTTTGGCACTCGTTATCTGTTTCTTTCCGTTATCTGTTTACGTTGGATGGGACTACCCGTTACTAATATAGGGATAGAATGCGATCTTGTATCGCGAGGATTTAGATTCATGTACTTAATGGAGGGTCATCATTAGGAACTTTATACCTATAGAGATGTTTGGAGTGCTGTATAGAATAGTACAGAATATTATAGAATAGAGACTCACATAGTATTTATGTGTTTTGAGTTGTTTTGGGTGTTATTGAGTCTTACACATTGATATCATGACTGACTTTCTGGCTAATGTAGTTGACCCAGATATATGGGCTACAGAAGCAAGTAATGTATTTTCTTTGGACATTAATTTTGGACTCTATACAACTATACAAATCAAGACATGGTGGGAGATTACCTCCCTCCAAAATGATCCTAAAAATAATCTGGTACCTAGAGGTTTAAGAGTGGACATCTCACCTACTATATAATAAATGGTATCATTTTAACTATACTTTTCTCCTGTCATCTCACCTACTAGGACTATTACTAATGAACATTTTATAAAAACAGGAACGGAATATTAATTGAATGCTCAATGAACCTTGCAACCTTGCAAATTTGAACAGACCAGAGTGACAGAAACCCATATAAACTAAAAAGTTTAAATAAGTTTAAATCTAATGATAATTATGAAACCCTTCAACAGAACACATTCAGGAGAACTATAAAAATGAGAACATAAAAAATTCCAAAGAGATCATCAGGACTTTAAGGTTAAGACTGGCAATATTTTACAACATAGGGATCGCAGGGAGAGATGTACTAGAAGTACAGAACGAAACCCCCAATCAAAAACTCGATAACTTTTTTAGCCCACAGTCCCCAGTCAGCGACATCAAGACAGGGAGGACTAAGAGAAAGGAAACAAAAAATATCTACATAGAATCTCCTTTGGATGGAGATAATCAGATGATAAATTTAACACCACATCTATTTACAGAGGCACAAGTCTCACTATTGAAAAAAGGTCTCTTCTTTGTACCTAGACCGGGCCTTGATAAATTTACATGGATTAAGGATGTGAATTTATTTGCCAGAAAATTGGCTTTACATACTTATTTTCATAAATCAAATGAGCGACAAGCTAAATCCAAAGGTATATCAAAACAAGATTGTTGGAGGAACATGAGTCGACCACCAAGGAATTCATATCATTGAAACCAGTAAGTAGCTTCACTCCTCCCTTAAGTATATCATAGACTATTGAAATTGATAGAACAACTACATTTTATGGATGTACATTGTCCCAATAATTTGACAAAACTGGAGCCTTACCAAGAGTTAAGAACGCAATCAGATACACTGATTAAACTTAGCGACAAAGGAGGAAATATCGTTATTTTAGACCAAACAATGTGTTTAGAACACCTCAATAATTCAAATATATCCTTCCAGTCACCCCACAGACACTTTTCATTTTTTTCGGTTTTCAGTGCACTATGATTTCAGGTTTCGTTAGTGAGTTAAGTACAATTGGATTGCCTGAAGCTACAGTGGATTCTGTTCAGTGCTGCTCTCCTCTTCCTCTTGGGCACCATCTATAGGTGTTCTGGGCATGAGCAGGATATAAACTTGGGGTGACAACCTCAGTACAGGCAGGAAACAGGCTTGGAATAACAAGCTCTCAGTGACCAGGTTGGTGGGGAACTGGAAGCACTCTGGGCAAATGGCAGGGCAAACGGCAGGAGCACAGATGGAAGCTCTCTTGCAGGGCAAACAGCAGGAGTGCGGGTGAAAGCCCTCTGGCAGGGATGCTGGCAGACAGCAGCAGACTGGATCGCGGCATCAGACTAGCAAGAAACAGACAAACGCCAGCAGGCGGTAGCGGATGCTGATCCGTACGGTACAAAGGATAATCCCAAGACTAGTCAGAGTCTAAACCGACGGTCAGAAACCAGGATATCATGATCAGCGGGGTACCAAGGATCAAACACTAAAAAGAGATCAGAGTTCAAGTCCAAAGCCAAAGGTCAAACACAGAAGACAAATCAGTTGCAGCAAATCAGTAGCTGAGTATTCAATGCTCTAGCACTGAGGCTAGGATAATACTTGGTTTATATTGGGCCTTAATTGTCCGGATGAGTGGCAGGTCTGTCAAGAGCCCGCAAGAATAACACGGCCAAGGAGAGGCAGAAGGAAACAGGAAACCAAGATCCATCTGGTGGAGTAGCGCATAGGTGATTCATTTGGAATCCACAAGGCAACAAAGAAAAAAATGAAATTACCTCTGTTCAAATGTCTGCATACCCTTAGTCCTTAAAACTGTGTATTGCCCCCTTTAGCATCAATGATTGGGTGCAGTCTTTTGTAATAGTTGTCTATGAGGCTCTGAATTCTTGCAGTTGGTATAGCTGCCCATTCGTCATGGCAAAATGCTTCTAGGTCATGCAAAGTCTTTGGTCATCTTGCATGAACTGCACATTTCAGATCTCCCCAGACCGGCTCGATGATATTAAGGTCAGAAGACTGTGAGGGCCACTCCAGAACCTTCACCTTTTTCTGCTGTAACCACTGGAGGGTAAACTTGGCCTTGTGCTTAAGGTCATTGTCGTGCTGGAAAGTTCAAGAGCATCCCATGCGCAGCTTTGTGCGAAAGAGTGCAAATTGCCAGTATTTTCTGATAACATGCTGCTTTACTGCCATCAACCTTCACAAGATTCCCTTTGCCTTTAGCTCTCACCCCCCCTCCAAAATATCAGTTAGCCACCACCATGCTTAACAGCGGGGATGGTATTCTTTTTGCTATAGGCCTTGTTGACCCCTTTCCAAACATAGCCCTTATGGTTGTGACCATAAAGCTCTATCTTAGTCTCGTCCCTCCAAATTACACTGTGCCAGAAGCTGTGAAGCGTGTCAAGGTGTTGTCGGGCATATTATAACCAGACTTTTTTGTTGCATTGGCGCAGTAAAGACTTCTATCTGGCTACTCGACCATGCAGCTCATTTTTAGTCAAGTATCTTCGTATTGTGCGCCTTGAAACAACCACACCCTCTTTTTCCAGAACAGCCTGTATTTCTTCTGTGGTTACCTGTGGGTTTTTCTTCTGGCAGTAGCCGAAATCTTTCTTGGTCTACCTAAACTTGGCTTGGTATCAAGAGGTTCTTGAATTTTTCACTTCGTGATAAGTGACTGACTTCTTAATGGCATTTTCGAGGCTTTAGATATCTTTTTAAATACTTTTCCATCTTTATAAAGTTTCATTACTTTGTTATGTGGGTTTTTTGACAGTTCTTTTCTACTCCCCATGGTTCCATATCTAGCCTGCTCAGAGCATCCACGTAAGAGCTAACAAACTCATTGAGTATTTATACCGGCACTAATTGCAATTTAAAAAGCCATTCCCATTTTAACCTCTGTGTGCCACCTTGTGTGTCTGTAACAAGGCCAAACATTCAATGATATGTACATTTTTGATCAAGGACATTTTGGGTGACAATAAATGACTTAAATAAAATATGGGTTTTGTTTGCATGATTAGTCATATTTTCAAAATCAATGCCAACATTTCACACTCTCTGCCAGGGTATGCAAACATTTGAGCCCAACTGTACAAGTACTTCTAAGCTGGGCATAACAGTACAGTGGCCAATTTAAACAAATATGTAAACAATAGATCTTTTCACTACTGGCATATTTTATTTATATTGGTCAAAAACCTACATTTTACACATTTCTACACTAGATATGTCATTTTGTCAAATAAGTAAAATCAACCTTATGTACATATCATAAGGAACCTTAGCTACCTCTTTTCAGGATCTGAATTACTATTCTTCCCCCTTTAAGTTATCCCTATAGTTAAGTTAATCACTGATCCAGGAAGCCTTTGTAAAGATAGATGAGGAGAACAAAGATATTTTAGAATAGGAAACTGCCGCATACCTCCCACTTGCCCAATTTCCTTGTGATAGTCCTAATTAGCAGGCACTATCCCACCGAGCCAATTCACTTTTCATTTTTTGTGGGATAGTGAGGTGGCTTTGTGTGACAATGCAGGGAAATTAGGGCCATTTGGGCAGGTGAAGTCTATGGTGCCCATCCAATATTCAAGTGTTACACCCAAAATGGGGTGCAAACATTGAGAGGGAAAATCTATGCACCCTGCAGATGAGGCCAGCAGGTGCCAACGTGGAACAGTGTTTTTTTTGCTCAACTCCTGCACACACGCATTTACTTTCATCAAAATCTTGGATCTGGCATTGACTTTTAGCATGTTTAAAGTGAAGAGAAATTGGGCATTGGCCCTCCTTTTCCTCCAATTACTTGGGTCCAGGAACCCATATACATGGTTTATGCAAAATATGTCCACAAAAGCCAAACAAATATCTCCCTGGGGTGGCTGTTTTTTGGCTGTTGGTGCTTCCATGGTAACTGAAATGTGATGTGAATTGGCAGAGTAGGTAAGAGTTAATAGCATGTTGAATATCTAGTTGACAGAACACATGTTCCTAACACTCCTAGGACAGGTCTTAAGCAGGTGCTAAATATACATTAAACATAAACCTGCCAGCCCAAGTGGTGGACTAACAAGAGATTAAGTGTTCTTTGAATAATAAAGACTATATAGGTGCACTCCAGAGTATTTTAATAAATCTATTTTCACTAAAATTATTTTATACGTTATATTATCTCAAGTGAAAAGTAAAACATATTAGAACAGATTAGCAGTTCTCACTTAAATTCTTATCATTTTGAACTTAAGGGCATAGCCAGGGGCTTATACATGGCTACATATTGAGCTTATTTGACTGAATTTTACTTGATGGGCTACAAGAGCGGAATAACTATGTCTAATAGGTATGCCCAGAGAATGGTTTGTATAAGTAGGGGCACATCATTTTAATTGCTGGTGTTGGACTAATTGGGCTCTTTTTGAAATGTCCACATCAGTCTTCCATTAGTTCTTTGTGGCCATCGTCAGTAGGGGTGACACTAGGGTTGGTGGTACCTAGGTGCCATACATTTGTGCATACATACAAACACTCTCCATCTCTGTACCACTAACTCTAGGCTCACCCCAGACACTGACACACACACTCATGCTAACACCCTCTTCCTCTCACACTTTCTCTCTCTCACCCACTCCCATTCTCCCCTTCACCTCTCACCCCTCTTACTCTCCTCTGTCCCAATCTCCCACTCCCATCCACAGTGCAGTTTGCTTCTCCCTCCCTCTTACCTCACTCATGGAGCTGCCTACTCACTGCAGCTTGCACTCCCTGTGCAAGTTGCCACCGCCACTGAGGGCTTATGTAACACATGCTGTGTTTTCCTGTGTGCCTGTTACTGGGGGTGTGCACCTGCTGTACCCATTTTAGTGCACCCCTGATTTTCAGAATGTGCATTCACAGTAAAGTTGAGTCTTTTATGCAAGATGAAAAAAACAGTGGACATTTTAAAGTAAAGGGGAAGAGTAATGGCTGCACGAGGCAAGAGGAGGAAGAGACGTTTGAAAAAGGTTATCAACATTTTGCCAAAAAATACATTTGGTGCATATACAGGAAAATGTATAGTAAGACAGAATATGAATTTCTTGAGAGACATAACAATGATTGAATAATTCAGTATGCAAACTGATTAGTGGTTGCCCTTCATCATGTATATGAATCTTTGAGTTCACACTTCAATTATCCTTCAAACTCACATGCAAATTCCTGGTTAAACTTTCTATAAATTACATTTTAACTTTTATATATATATATATATATATATATATATATAACAACGTAAAAGATCCAACCCCCGCAAGCAAATGTCTCCTGCAAGTGAGGGTAAAGTCAGACCCAAATAATACCTTTATAAATGCAATGTGTATTTTTCTTAACATCCATTTATTGTACAAATGACCTGTGTCTTTTCCTCAGGAAACATATATATATATAATAATAATAATAAAATTCAAAGTGTGCAAGACTTCTCCTAATAAGTGTTGTGGCTGGTTATAGCCATAATGTTGCAGTGACGGTAATTGCTGGATAATAATGCATTGCAGGTGTATTAGCCTGTACCAGATGTTCTGGTGAAAGCTGTTTGTGCCATGCAGAGCAAATCACAGCAAGAATTTGTTTATCTACTTCCACTAGAATGGCACATATGATATAAGAAATAAGAAAATTGTGTTTTTTTTCTGTATAAAAATACCATAAATAACTTGTTTAGTAATATAAAAACACAGGTGTCAATGTTATTTGATTCACAGTATGCACAAATGTGCTTCTAACACACAAGAAAACTTATTTTAAACAGAGCATTGATGGTTGAACCTTGGAAATAATTTGCCACTAGGATGGTAGAAGAGAAATATTGCACCACTCTCTGCACCCATGGCCGCTATCAGAAATCTTGGGGCCTAGTACAAACCTAAAGAAAGTGCTCCAAAACCCATCCATGCTCTTCCCACTGCCTGCCACCAGACCCTAAAGCTCACAATGGGGCCATAATCCCTTGAAAGGGGCCATCTGGGCCCCAAAGCCTGCAAGGCCCCAGACACGTATAGTGGGCCACAAGGACCCAATCTCAGATAAGGGACCCCTTATGGATCACGGAAAGCTGGGTACTTCTACCTTCAGTGACACCATAAGTGGGTAAGGGTTGTATCCCTCTGACAGTGGCCCTTTTTTTTTTTGGCCTTTCATTTTATTATTTTTTTTTCCTTAAAAAGGTGACCTATTCAAGGACCCAGATGTAATATTGATGATACCTTCATTCTGTGGGGGGCACATTGGAGCTCTTAATGCCCTGTACAAGAATTGAATACAATAGATTCTGACATACAGTAATTCATGTTGATTTACAGTACCACCGAAATACAATTTATATACATTTTAGTTTGATTAAGAGGGAATCACAACAAAAAAAAATGATTTTGGCATTAGGGTGAGCAGTATTGCTATTTATTAACTTTTATGCATATGATTTCATGACTTCATATTATACTTCATTACACCCTCTCTCTTCATTACGTTTCATAGCCATTGATCATGTACCACCTCCTCTACAAGGACTGATCTAAATCACTACTATGCAGAGAAGCGTTTTGGATTGTTACTCCTGACACGTGCCCATTGTAGGCACTTTCGGCAGTGGACAGGGGTCAGCATGGGCACCCTGACTGGTTTGCGGCTACGCAGACCCATACACAACAAACTGCGATGCACCGTGTGTTCTGACACATTTCTGTTAGAACCAACATTAACATTTTCAGCAATTTAAGCTACAGTGGCTTGTCTGTTGGATTTGACCACACGGGCCAGCCTTTGCACCCCACATACATCAATGAGCCTTGGCCGCTCATGACCCTGTCGCCGGTTCACCGCTTTTCCTTCCTTGGACCACTTTTGATAGGTACTGACCACTGCAGACAGGGAACACCCCACAAGAACCGCAGTTTTGGAGATGATCTGACCAAGTCGTCTAGCACTTGTCAAAGTGAGTCAGATCCTTATGCTTGGCCTTTTTTCTACTTCTAACACATCAACTTTGAGGACGAAATGCTCACTTGCTGCCTTATATATCCCACCCACTGATAGGTCCCATGATAAGATTATCAGTGTTATTCACTTCACCTGTCAGTGGTCCTAATATTATGGCTGATCGGTGAATAGAATATATACAGTATATATATACCGTATTGGCTCGACTATAGGCCGCACTCGATTATAGGATGCACCCTTAAAGTTTGGTGATATTTTTAAGAAAATAACACATTTGTAGAATGGTAAAACAGGATTTTATCTAATGAACAGGAATACATGTATTTTGACATTTTTTGTATCTATTATGCAGTTAGTCAGCATATGTTATATACAAACAGAAATTTGGAAAACCAATAGCCATTTTAGGGTCCCCCCCTTAATTCATAATGCACCTTATTTATAGATATGCTACTCTGCCCCCTAGATATGCTTTATGCCCCCTAGATATGCCACTCTGACCCCCCGACTTACCATTGTACCCCCAGACTCCCCGGTGTCTAGCGGGGGGAAGCTGGTATACATCTGCGCAATGCACGTAGCTAACCTCTGCTGCTGTTAGCCACTTCCTCCGGGGCTTCTTTGCTGGTGAAGGCCCGGCGGAAGTGCCGGCAGCAGCGGAAATTGTCTGCGCGCATCACACAGATGTTCACCGGCTGCCAGAGAGGAGGATACAGGTCTCCTGCAACACTGTGGGGGATCCTCCTCTCTGGCACCCAGTCAACGTCTGTGCGATGCACTCGCTTCTATCGTGGAGCACCGGAAGGTCTTGAAACGCCGGCACTCCTTCATAGAAGCCCTGGTGGAAGGGCCGGCAGCGGGGGTTGTCTGCATCGCGCACCGATCGCGCCAGAGAGGATGATACAGGTCCCCTGCAGCACTGCGGGGGGATTTAGATCCTAACCGTGCTGCTTGCAGAAAATGTCTGAACCCTTGAAACACAGATATGTCACTCTCCTCGAATGCTACAAAATGTAGTTCTATACATTACATTAACATGTGAGATGGTGTTTAATAGACATGTGCAAATGGGCCAAAAACGATTCCAACAAATCTTTTGATTCGTTTTTGGCCCATTCATTTTTGGGCAACAAATTGGGTTCCCTGCCCATTCAGTTCAACCAAAACTACGAAATTAATTGCCCGGTGCCCACATTCACTCTCACTCTATCACACTCTCATTCTCGTTCACTCTTTCTCACGCTCTCTAAATGTTTCCCTACCTTCTCTGCCAACCACTTCCACATCTTCTTCATCTTCTATCTTTTAGCTTCTCTTCTCACATCTATCTTCAATCCTAAAAATAAAGCATGCTTCAATTTACATGCAATAAAATGTCAGTATTGTAGCACGTCCATTTTTTTGTAAGACATGCAGGAAAGAGTCTGAGCAAGGCAATGGAGTGTATCCAGCCATTTGTTAATTGAAAATTTAGTTGAGCATAAATGCTGCCATAAGAGGGTGATGTAGCATTGCTTTTGATAACAACAGTTTGTTTCATACTCTGCTGGCCACCAGATGGAGACCAAGATCTCTTGCATTAGTTATTAAAAATGGTTAAGATGTCTTTATAGTGAGTAACATGGCTGATATGGACATACAATCAAACTGACATAACAATTCAGTGCTACAGATGTTATTTCATACTTAACTCCTACAATATTTACAAAAACCTCACTTATTATGAATCTTTACAACAACAAATCTACGCTACTTAGACAACTGAGAAAACGAAACATTACCTTTTTAAGACTTAACAACATTATTTAATCATCATCATCAAAATCATCAGTAATTTTCAAAGGACAAAAGGTCCTTTATAGGCAATTTACCCTTTAACTTGTTGCACCCAGAAGGTCTACCCTGTTGCGGACCATTGTATCATCTGCAAAAAGACTTACCTTACCATTAAGACCTTCAGTAATAACAAGAATAAATTATTAAAAAGTACAGGTACCAATACCGATCCCTGAGGTACCCCACTGGTAGGCCTCTACTGCTAAAACAGCCTGCCTGTGCAACCGCTGCCCATTTAGCAGCCTGCCTGCGCCACCGCTGCCCCTGAAGCAGCCTACCTGTGCCACCGCTGCCTCTGAAGCAGTCTGCCTGTGCCACCGCTGTCCCTGAAGCAGCCTGCCTGTGCCACTGTTGCCCCTGAAGCAGCCTGCCTGTGCCACCACTGCCCCTGAAAAAGCCTGCTTGTACCACCTCTGCCCCTGAACAGCGCTACTGATTCTGTTGATCAATACAGTACGTGCTATGCTGTGTTTCCATAAAATATTATTGTATACCTGCAAATACAGGATTTGTATGTCTGATTCTGTTTATTTGATCTATACCTTCAATGCTGAGTTCACATGTGATTATCAATTGATCTATACATGAAAAGCTGTGTTTGTGTGTTATTCTGTTGATCTATACCTGCTATGCTATGTTTCCATACCTTGTTTATGTATACTTGCAAATATAGGGTTTGTGTGTCTTATTCGGTTGATGTATACATGTGTAAAGTGCTGTTTCCATGTGTTGTTTATTTGATCTATACCTGAACTACAAGGAGGAAGCAAAAGAGAGGTGTGGCTTAGTGAATAAGGGGACAAAGGGACTCTGGGGATGATTCTGGAGGACCTCTCAAAGTCAAAGTAGGGTCAGAAAGAGTGAAGACTGCACTGACTCTCCTATGTTTTCCTATATTTAATGTTTTTAACGTACATTATTGTAGTAGTCTGCACAGGGCGCCTGAACACCTAAGGCTGGCCCTGTTGATAATCACTGGAGCCCAAACACTGATACCCAAAATCAAGTCTCCATTTGTAAATACTAAAGATAGCCTCCTTCCTTATTGGCTCCTTTATTAATTGCCTAAGACATAACCTCACCTTTCTGTATAACATGTATCCTGATATGGCAACATCCCAATAATTTTGCTCATTGTACCAGGTCTCAGTAACTGCCACATGCCCCCCAAAATTCTAACCTCACCTTTCATTGACATCTTAGTTATCTCTTCAAGTAGCAGATGATCGAGCTCCTATGTGTGCCCATTGAACAATTTCTTTGTTATTAAATTCTAAAGTTATCCAAATTGTCTCTAGGTTCTCGTTGTTACTTTCTATAATATTAAACTTTAAGCTATTTTTTTTAATAAAGGGCAACACCTCCTCCTTTTCTGCCATCTCCATCCTTTCTGCCAATAATTTTGCACATTGTACCAGGCCTCAGAAACTGTCAAGAAATCCACATTATCACTTGTCACCAATGCAGTAAGTGCAGAGATCTTAATTCCTATACTATGGGCATTCATACACACCGCTACCAAGCTACTATTTTTCCAACCTATATTTCAGCTGTTTTAGCTTTTTTTGTATATATGCTGGTCCCACCATTCCTTTTCCAACACCCCAAAACAAAACCTTGCCCTGTACTAACCAAGCCCTCTGATCCAGCCACCTCAGAACTAAATAAAAAGCCTTCCCTTTCTATACCTAGTATTTATTGCCACCTGTCTGATAATCTAATCCCTTAACAGATTCTCACACCGGGGCCCTGAGGCTTCTAGTTACGCCCCTGGCTTTACTGTAGAATTGCATACAAGCAGTCCCACTAAGGCACCAGAACATGACCCCTCTGTGACTCCTTGTCACCTTTGCCAAACCCATGAAAACTGGAATCATTCTGTCTCACAGATATTTCCAAATCAATTGTAAAAACTGCCTAATTTAATACCAATATTTTCTGATTTAATATTTGTATTGTCCAAAAATAAGTTTTACTTAGTGTGTATATATGCAACTTAAACCCGATTCAGGAACAATATTTCTAGAAGTGATCAGGAACAATAGTTCTAGAACTGATACAAACTGCTCGCATTGCACAGAACCCTGCCTAATTTGTCACCAATATTAATGATTTATTGTTTTGTGTTGTCCAAAAACTATACGTTTTGCTGGTAACATAAATGTGCAACCCAATTCAGAAACAGTATTTCAAGTAGTACAACACACTGGGTGCATGCACAGTCCCATGCCCTGCCCTTCCTAATTTGTTACCATTATTTTCTGAATGATTTTTTGTGTTCTCCAAAATTAAGATGTTTTGTTGATACTGTAAATGTGCAACTTAAACCCATGTCAGGCACAGTATTTCAAGAACTAAAACACACTTAAATGAACTAAAAGTCTCCTGCTTTTTCCCTGGCTAATTTGTCACTAATATTAATGATTTATTGTTTTGTGTTCTCCACAAACTAGAAGTTTTGCTGGTAGCGTAAATGTGCAACAGTCTTAAACCTAGATCAAGAACAGAATTTCAAGGCACACTGCGAGCGTGCCCAGTTCAGTGCCCTGCCCTGCCTCATTTGTCACCAACTTTGCTGGTAGTGTACATGTGCAGCTAAACAATTCAGGAACAATATTTCTATAACTGAGACAGACTGTCACAGACAAGACTACTGTTTCAGAACGGATGTTCCTCAAATGCCACAGGCTATGTAATATTTCATAATATTTAAATATATTGGTGTCAAATTGTAGCAAAGAATGTAACATTGTTCATGTTTGACTATTAATAGCAGGAAATCACATAGGGGTTGCATTGAAAGGGTTAAACTTGTGTAATAATTTATCCCTTCAGTCCCCTATAGACGTACCGGTACATCCATAAAACGCATCTCAAGAAACCCTTATGGACGTACCGGTACGTCCTGACCTTCTTCCAGCGGCAGGGAGATCTCCCGTAACAGGTGTTGGCGCGAACGCCGAAAAACTGTTACAGTTCACTGCTGACGCCACCTGGAAGGTCATCGGAGGACAGGATATCCCCTGCAGGATCTGTCTTGACCTGTGGGGACTTGCATAGAGATCACAGTGTGATTGATGCTGAAACACAAATCAGCCAAAAAAAAAAGAGAAAAAAATCACTTAAATAATACAATAAATAATAATAAACAAAACAATAAAGTGAGCTAAGTGATGTCATTGTGACATGTTCTAGAGGTCCCTAAGAGGACCTCTAACCATACTGCACAGTGCAATTTAAAAAAAAGATTATAATAATAAGGAAAAGAAAAAACCCTTACATCCCATTGAACTAACACAAAATCTAAAAGGTATAACCCTCCTGCCCCCGTTCACAACCCCCAAACCTGTTAAGCCATAAATATAAAAAATACTACCCTATAGGGTACTATATGTAAGGGATGGATATGGCCATCTAGAAAGAAAAAAAAATAAGGATGTTTGGTATTTCTGTAATCAGGAGATGCAGCTAAACAATTCTTGCTGGGTTTCTCTGCCATAACACATACCCTGTGCAAAATCTAAGCAACACAGAAGTGTTGGTGAAAAAAAGCGCAGGAAATAATTTCTGCGGCCACCTTTGACAGTGATAGTCTGGGTTGTCTGCTTTACAGAAATATATACCGTATTGGCCCGAATATAGGCCGCACTTTTTTCCCCCACTTTAAGTCTTTAAAGTGGGGGTGCGGCCTAAATTCGGGGTCTAGCGCCCGACGCCCGGGACATGCAGTCCCGGGCGCCGGGCAGGCAGCGGGGTTAGGATACAGATCCCCCGCAGCGATGCAGGGGACCTGCATCCTACTGTCTGATACGCTCAGACAGCCTCCCCTGCCAGCACTTCCCACGGGGGGAGTACCGGCACGGGAGGTTGTCTAAGCGCATCGCACGGACGTTCACCGGCAGCGGCGATGCACCGTTGCCGGTGAACATCCGCACGATGCATTCTAACCCCCCCGACTTACCAGGGCAGACTCCCGGGTGTCTTGCAGGGCCGGCGGAAGACATCTACGCAATACGCGTATACAACTTCCGGTGCCGGCACTTCCGCTGAGTGCCGGTACCGGGAGTTGTATACACGATGTGCATAGATGTCCCCCTCCGGCCCCGTAAGACACCCGGGAGTCAGCTCTGGTAAGTCGGGGGGGGGCAGAGTGGCAGCATATCGCAGGGAGGACAGAGTGGCAGCGTATCTCGAGGGGGGGGGGGACAGAGTGGCAGCGTATCTCGGGGAGGGGGGGAGGACAGAGTGGCAGCGTATCTCGGGGAGGGGGGGAGGACAGAGTGGCAGCGTATCTCGGGGGGGAGAGGACAGAGTGGCAGCGTATCTCGAGGGGGGGGGGACAGAGTGGCAGCGTATCTCGGGGAGGGGGGGAGGACAGAGTGGCAGCGTATCTCGGGGGGGAGAGGACAGAGTGGCAGGATGTTTTTTGGTGCTTTTTTTTAAAGAAAAAAACTTTTTCTTTAAAAAAGCACCAAACTTTTAGGGTGCGGCCTATATACGGGGGCGGCCTATATCCGAGCCAATACGGTACTTTTGTGGGTATTTTTGGTTTATTTGTTTAAAGTTAGAGTTGCAATCTCATCATACCTAATGTAAAAATTCTACGGCTTTGTAAAGAATAGTGTACACCTTATAGTATGTTCCCTATAAGTGCTGGGAAAGTATGGAAATTCTATATAAATTAGGTATTCCTGAAATCAGCACACCTGAATTGAACTCGGAAGGGGATTTTCCATCACTTTACCTCATTTTGTGAGGATTCTCATCCTAAATTTTAGCTAATTATCTAACTATGGTATCAAAAGAAAGCCCTCTTTCCTTGAAAATACAATATATAGTTTACATGGGTACACTATTTGTAGGAAAGGAGAATAATTGCTGAACCGACATACCGCAAAAATGGCAAAATTGCTCTAGTACTTGAGGTACCAAAAACCCCTGGGACTGAAGGGGTTAAGGAGCTGTTAAGAATACAGAGTCTTTGTAAAAGTATAAATTTAACATTCTTTTGCAACATGTAATGTCTGGTGCCAGAGAAGGCAAGAGAAACTGTTTGGGGTCAATGGCAAGTCATTAGGTAATCCCTGGACAGGTAAGCCCCTTATAACTTTAATGGTTGCCCCCCTGATGGCGGCCCTGTTTCAGGGTGAAGTACTCCTGCTGTGAGTGATTCTGGGCCACGGCAGTCGTGACACCTGCCCTGTCGAATTTGAGGTATGCAGTAAGGGAATATATTAATATTGGTACTTTTTCATGCAGGAAGAGGAGAGTTAGTTTGCCACTTCACCTTAGTATGGTGACTTTTGTTTATGTACATAGGTTGTAGGTCCTGTACATGAAAAGTACAACCATGTAGAGATTTTCCTTGCAAAAACTGAATTAGGTTAAATTTAGACACTGTGTTGAGTAACAAGGCACTGAGACATAATAGAAGAATAGATGTCAGAGTAAAGGCTGCACCCTGAAATAAAAAAGTAGCTATAGAACAGCTGTAATTATTGATGGCAAGAGATATGTGGTTCAAAAACAGGTTGTAAAGAGCACAGTATTCAGAAAAACAATTACAGGAAGGGACAAAAATAGAAGCTCAGAGTAAGAGACAGGGGAGGGAGGGCTTAAGGCACGGCTGGTAGAGCACTCAATGCAATGTGCCCCAAAGACAATATACCTAAATAATGTCCTCAAAGTTCCAGACATAAACTAATCACTGATATTTTAATAATAAGAATATTAGGAGAGATACACATCCCTTGGTTTTTCAGCACTGCCATCCCATCCACTCCACACCCCACTCAGGAAGCCAATGAGCAGACACCCCTCCTTCCAGCCAGTGTAGAGTGTCTGAAATGAGCCATTGTTAGACACTTCCTGTCTAAGCATGAACAGCTAAACAGTATAGACAATGTCCCAGCTTGCTGATCAAGGAGGGACTAATACGTGCTAGAGGCAAGGCATTATGATTTTAAAACCAAAGACTGTTGGGTTCATTAATGCAGTTAGAAATGCTAAAAGTAATGTATTTCTTTCCCGAAAATGACTATACATTTGCAAGCAAGAACAATGCAGAAATATTTGACTGCGTAAATGGTAATAATGAAGTACAATCACCACCTTGCAGACTGCAAGTCCTGCAAGAATTAGATCTGCCTCTGCTTTATCTACCTGGGACGTTTCAAGGTTTGAAAGGTTGAAAGGTTTCAAGGGCTGCCATCAGGGGGTACAACCATTACAGTTGTCCTTGGGGGCTAGCTTGGGGACACAAAGACTCCCTCTGTTTTTAGAAAATAGCGACCATACTCTGGAATGAAAGCTCTGAGTGAAGAAGGGCTCAGCCAGTCAGGAAATACTTCAAAGCTCCCCTGATTGGGTGAGAGTATTCTTTCTGATTGGCTGAGAGTTTATAAGCCCTTCTTTGAAGCTCAGATCAAGTTGCAGCCAGCACGGGTAAGAAACCCACTGTGTGATATGTGACTGTGTTTGTCGGATTGCGTGACTTTGTGTGTATAATGTCTGGTAATAAACAGCTTGTCAGTGTCATCTTTGTCCCAAAACAGCTTGTCAGTGCCCCCAAACAACTTGTCGTTGCCTTCTCTGGCCCCAAACATTACTTTTGTTACAAAAGAATAGAAAGTTTATCCTTTTCAAAAAAGAATATACATTCTGTACAGTTCACTAATCATTACAAAAGTTTAATTATTTCATGCAACACATTTTGAATTCCCTGCTATTAATAGTCAAACATGAACAATGTCACACACTTTGCTAAAACTCGAGACCAATACATTTAAATATTATTGAATATTACATAGTCCATGGCTCTACAGTCCAGTATTTGAGGAACATTTCTTCAGAAATATTAGGTTTGGCTGCACCATCTTTGCCCTCAAACAGCTTGTTTGTGCCCCCAAACAGCTTGCCTGTACCATCTGTGTAATTTGTGTCCCCAAGCACTTTTTGTGCCAAGGACATTTTGTCCTTCCATCTTTGTCCCAAAACAGCTTGCCTGTGCCCCAACGCAGCCTGTCTGTGTCATCTTTGTCCCCAAACAACCTATCAGTTCCCCTAGATTGTCTATGCTATCGTTTGCCACTAAACAGCTTATCAGTGCCTCCAAACCGCTTGTCTGTGTCATCTTTGCCCTCAAACAGCCTGTCTGTTGCTTCAGTCCCCAAACAGCCTGCCTGTGCCATCATTACCACCAAGATGAGTAGAAGAGAAAATCCTGGTGGTGTGAAGGGGGTCATTTGGGGAGGAAGGGGCAGACCAATCGTTTTGTAAGGTGCTCCAAATTTTTTGATGCCAGCCTGACCCTGAATCTCAGGGCTTTTGCCCCAATCTCAGGGTAACGGTTCAGATTTTCAGAGTCACACAGTCTGAGACTGATTCCTTCCTTTTCTACACTCCTTTTCTACATCTCCCAATTGATACCTTTGCTACCAGTGTGTTGTGGTTGATAATGCTGCTTAAATTCAGGTGACTCAATGTACATGGATTGTGTACAATCGCCTTACTAACTTCCTCTCCTCTAATTCCCTACTTGACCCTCTACAGTATAGTTTCAAACCCCTTCACTCTACTGAAACGACTAACAAAAGTCTCTCTGCCAAAGCAAAAGGTCACTAATATTCTAATACTCTTGGATCTCTCTGCTGCTTTTGATACTGTTGATCACCACCTTCTTCTTGACTCACTTGCTTCTACAGGCATTTGAGATGCAGCTCTCTCCTGGATCTCCTTATATCTGTCTAACCATTCCTTCTCTGTCAGCTTCTCTGGCAAGACATCATCACCCCTTCCCCTTTTGGTTTAAGTCTCCCAAGGTTCAGTCCTTGACCTTCTGCTGTTCTCTCTTTATACTTCATCTCTTGGCAAACTAATCAACTCATTTGGCCTCCAGTATCATCTATATGCAGATGATACCCAAATCTACCTGTCTTCTCCTGATCTCTCTCCAACTCTCATGTCCCATATTACCAACTGCTTGTCTGCTATTTCTTCATGGATGTCACAACACTACTTGAAACGTAATCTTTCTAAAACTGAATGTATTATCTTCCATCTCTACTCTACTACTCTACTACCTGAATTCTCTATTACCATTAACAACATGACTATCTCTCCTAATAACCAGGCCCGATGCCTTGGGGTCATCCTTGACTCTAACCTTTCCTTCATCCCTCACAGTCCCTCGCCAGATCCTGCCGCTTGAACCTAACATCTCTTGCATCTGCCCATTCCTTACCCAAGAATACACAGAAACTCTGGTTCCTTCACTTATCATTTCCGGTCTTGACTACTGCAATGCTCCTCTGGTTGGCATTCCACTAGACTCTCTCCTCTGCAGTCTGTCCTAAATGCTGTTGCTAGGCTTATCTTCCTTGCACTCCACTCCTCTTCTGCTTCCCGCTCTGTGAAATCCTCCACTGGCTCCCTATTAATTAAATAGAAAATCCTGGTACTAACATATAAGGCCCTCCATAACACTGCTCCTCCATACATTGCTGCCCTCATAAGCAAATACTCTCCTACTCGATCCTTACGTTCTTCCCATGGGCTAAGGCTCATGTAAGCTTGAGAGCTCAGTGTGTCGTTTCTCATCTTGTCATACCCCTTTAATATATGTATTGTATAAAGCGCTGCGTAAATTGTTGGCGCTATATAAATAAAAGATAATAATAATACCATGTGCTAATGTTTCCATGAGGTATTAAGACGTTTGGTTAACACCAAACCAAATGTGGTTAATTCTACTGCATAGAATCTTCACAATGCACTGTTAAAGAGTTAATATTTCACAAGTCTTGGGGTCAACTCATTTACAATGTTCCCAGCTATGCCTATGAAATGTAGAAGATGTCACACAAGCGTGAAATTTCAAAAAGTGATCCAGACTACAAAGCATGTTTATATCTATTTACCATAAATAATGGCACACTATGAGTTTATGGCAAACTAAAAGTATGTGGACACCTGATCATCTGTATGAGCTTGTTAGATATCCCACTCCAAAACCATGGGCATTGATATGGAGTTATAACAGCCTCCACTCTGCTGGAAAGGCAGGACCACACACACAGTACTGCAAACATAGTAAAAAAATAGTACTTCCTATTTAATGAACTTTCTTAGTGTAATATGTGTTCAGGTGTTCACTTTGCAGCCACCATACGGTAAAAATGTATAAAGAGGCATTTCATGGTGCAGTAATCCCACTAAATACTGAAGAATAATGTCTAAGGTAAAATAGGACTCTTGCCTTTAATGGGAGCAACCCATCCTGTGTTTTAACACCTTGTTACTTGGTAACCAACAAGACTCCACTAGCAATCTCCTAATGTCAGAGACCCATGGAATAGACATAAAGAAACAATGGAAGAAGTGGCCAGTAAAACAACACGTCAAGTTTGTAAAATAAACAATATCTACACTTAAGTACACATTGGTCAGCTAATTTCCTCTCCTGTGAAGGCTTTCAACAAAATTTTGTAGTGTGTCTGTGGGAACTTGTGTCAATCCAAAAGAGAAGTTGTGAGGTCAGGCACTAATGTTGGTCGAGAAGGCCTGGCTCCCAATTGGCATTCCAATTCATCCCAATGCTCAACTCATCAAACCATTTTTTTATGCTTTATGCACAGACACAGTCATGCTGGAACAGATAAAGGTGTTCCCCAAAGTGGTGCCACAAAGTTGGAAGCAGACACTTGTCTAAAACGCCTTTGGGTGCCGTAGACCACTATCCCTTCTCTACCAAACTTTACAGTAGGCACTGTGCACCCCGGTAGGTAGTGTTCTCCTGGCATCTGCCAAACCCAAATTCATCCATCAGACTTCTATATAGTGAGGGGTGATTGGAGAACATGTTTCCACTGCTCCAGAGTTAAATTTTTAATGAAATTCCCAGAACTGTGTGCGTTCGTGCAATTCTGCGATAGAGAGGAAAGCTCCAACAAAAGAAACGAAAATGACAAAATCTTGTTAATTTGTTTGCCACGTTTTGATGCCATTGCAACCGGTTTTGTTGCTCTTTGATAAACTAACGTGTGAAGAAACTGTGTGTAGGAGTGTACAAATAAATGACTGATAGGTAGAAGTAGCATCATTTATAGCCATCATTATGGATGATTATGGCTATACATGATTGGTCAAACAACCTGTGGAGATGGACAAACCATCCACTTCACCACCCACAAATGCAGCGCCACTAGTGCACAGCATGCCTTTCTTTCACTGACGGCACACTGGTGGCTGCTGAAAATATTTAGATGACTGTATCACTGTAGCTGGTGTAGGGACACAGGGTGACAGGATGGGCATAATAGGGGCAGAAGGGTTGCAGATCGTTTCTACTCATGTAGCATTTTCCAGCATAGTCACACAGTGATGTGCCTCCGAAATTTTTTGCACAACATTTGCTATTGCTGATGTTTTTTGGATGACTGTTAAATGGAACTGGCAAGAAAGTTTAAATTATGTCAGGGCTGAGGCAGCTGTCATTTTTCTAGAGCAAGCATTATATTATGAGAACACTAGGAGCAGGCAACAGAGCATACCAATAAAGGAATCCAGCTGTTAACATATCTGTGCACCTTACATTGATGCTGATTATGAAGCTGTCTGCCTCAGCATCAGTGCACTAATTGTACATTTGCTGCATTCTTCAGAAACGAATAAAGTCATCTTTAGTATTTATACTTGTTTAATCCATAAAGCTCCAACATGTATCTTAATCCAGTTGCATGAGATATATAGATATATATAAAATATCAAATTGATATTGTTTAATGTATTGTGCACATTCATGACTTACAGACACTGATTTTCAACACATATGACCCACCAATATTTAGCATCCAATTTTGTTAACCAGTGCAAGGGCTGTCCAATACCTGTAAACCCTAATTCTGCTCTGATGTTTGTTTTGGCATTAGCTCTTCACCAGAATAGAAGGCACCTTTTTACATCTTAACACATACCCATCATACTAACAGACACACTTATACATACACACACACTCATGCTTACACACACATGCACATTTACTTACAAACATGCATACTCACTTTACCACTTACTGTCCCAGAGGCTTCTTTCCGCTGCAGACATTTTTTTTGCGTTACGTAACCCTGCTTCATTCCCACCTCCAAAAGTAGTAGTTATAGAGTGCACGCTTTCAATTATGTTTCAAAGTTTGAACATATCAGCCATAATGGACTAGGAAACTACAGTAATACACATACATCTTTCCCCAAAAACATTTTGCGGATAAAAAGACACAGAATTAGAAACCTTTTACAAGAATTGGTCTGCTTGTTGATTCCAAGAGTTCTCCTTTCACCCACAATGGCATATCCTTGCTCTGAAAATCAGACATTATCACTTGGGCAAAACACACAGGAATTTCAGGCAGTGGGGAGAATATGTGACCTTTTCAACCTCCCTCTGTCTAACAGCTCAGTGGTTTAACTCCAGGGAATCCCTAAAGGAGATTGACAACTAATTATCTTACAATCAGATTAATATTTGCTTTGTGTTAACTTATTCTTCGTATGAAATAGCTGGAACAATGTGGCAACTAAGAAAACAATTAGCTGATACAGTAAGGCTGGTGAACCAGACACCCTCCAGCTTTCAGACTATATAAATCACAGGGGAGAGCAACAAGGGAGTCAGGAGGTCACCATCTGAAGCTTTACTGAGTGTTTTATAGCTATTGGACATATGACCACCAGATTTATAGAGTAAGAATGAATTTTTGTGAACTTTTACAACTTTTGTATATATACTCTTTCTGCATTTTGGACAGGACTGGGTAGTGTCTATAGATGATTTTGTCTGCTAGAGTGCTTAGGGCCACTGTATTACTTGGCCGTTTGGGTGAGCGGAATGTTGCCAACCCTTCCCTGATCAGATGCTAGTCTTGCCATAGGTTATAACAGTTAGCAAAAATGAGGTTCTATGGCTGTTCTACAACATAATTGTCATACGGTTTTGGACATTTTCATATTTATAAAAATGCAACCAAATTCTGGTCAGTAACATAAAAGCCAATGAGAATTATGGTAACTATGCATTTATGGTTTGAAACTGCAGGGTTCTTTCCCTCAAAATCTTGCACAAGGAAGAGTAATCAACATTCAAACCAGGGGCAAAGGCCAACTTGCTGGTTTGATAAAAAAGTAGGTCAGACTTTTTGACATTTTGAGTGCATAACACCAATTACAAAAGCACCTCTCTGGATGTTCAGATATTATTACATCAGAGTAGAATATGATTGAGTCAGCTCTAGAATGCATGACCCTGAAAATGTATCCATTTTCCCTGATCTTCCCATATATGGCCCCTAGACCTTCACACGGATTCAGCTGCTACCAAACTGCACTAAAAGGTTTCCTTCATTTTTCCACAATTATTTACCTTGATGAAGTGCATGGTCCATAAAATACCATTTGTCCTCCTTACCTTAACTAATATTCTCACCTGAGGTATCCACTACTGTATTCTACTACATTATTGTTCTTAGCCTTGAATTCTCCAGTGGCTAAACAGCACATAAAGAATTTCAAAAATGCTACTAAATCTCACTAAAAATACTCTATGAAAGATGAAGTCATGTTCCTTTTTTCACCCTGTCTGTATAACAGAGCAATGCTTAAGAAACAGATTTTTAGTATTTATGTAGCAACTGCCTACTAGCACAGAAAAGAGTATCAGTCTATGGGGCAATAAATATTATAGCCTATTGAGATACCACAGCTTAACGATTACAGGGAGCTAGTCATTCTGGAAGGCCAGAAGAGTGGCCACTTGATTTTTGCTTCCTTGCGTTTTACAGGGGCAGGTTGGGGTTCATCTTCATTTTATTGCCTTGGATAAAAATGTAGCTCAGTACTTATTTTTTTTAATTTTGCCTTTACTCTGCCTGGAACAATTTATGTGAACCCTGCATCACTAGAAATATGTGATTTGCATAATATATGTCTAATAAAGTTTGTAAACATAAAATATATATTTTTTATTAATCTGAAGATGCTATGAGGATTTACTATTACTTTAAATGAAAACAAATATTTATAAATATAGGGACTATGAGGTTTTGTCTGGGACTA
Source organism: Spea bombifrons (assembly GCF_027358695.1). Taxonomy (NCBI): domain Eukaryota; kingdom Metazoa; phylum Chordata; class Amphibia; order Anura; family Pelobatidae; genus Spea; species Spea bombifrons. The sequence goes on along the minus strand of NC_071092.1, from coordinate 24,877,977 downwards.
TATATAGAAGGTCAGACAGCTATAGAATGCAGTGTTCTAGATATGATGTTTTGTAGAGAATGTCAATTTTTCCTCAGCCCCCACCCTTTTCTCCTGTGGGAGAGACAGAATATCCATCTGGGAACTGAAGGAGCGTGGAGTTTGTGTGACATGGGAAAATTGCAGGGGAAAAGGGGAAGAGAATTTGAGGAAAGATGCCAAGTCTCTACTTAACCCTTTAAGACTTTTTCTAAATGTAGGGCTACAAAAATAATGATGCAACAAGGAATACATGGGTTTTAGAGGGAAGATATAAATCATCCTAATGAAAGGAAAGTGTATAGAGGCAATCCGTTCAAAAGGTTGTAGTACATGAAGAGTCACTGACTTTTAAGGCAATGGTATGACTTGGCATGGGAAGAGTAAATGTATGAAGAGATGCAAGAAATAAAGGAGAAGAGAGGCTAATAGAGAGATACGTTACTGATGTTGAGAGGATAGGTAGGAGGAATAAAGTTTAAAGGGCCTTAACAAAAATGTCAAGATTGTTTGGAACTGAGCACTGAGAAACATCATGTACTGTTCTGTTTTTTGTATTCATCATATTTATTTTATAGGTCATTTTCCCTTGGACTTGCAAAATAACAGTCCAAAAGGATGGGGGAAAAGTCACCCCTAATACAGCAGCTCCTGGAAACAACTGCTGAAATCTTTGTTCTGAAAAAAGAAGATGGCATCAGCAGTGAGATTCTGCCCTAATGGAACATACTATAGATTCAAGTAAAGGCTAAGACGCACAGAACAACAACGCAACCCCAAAACTTTCCTTATGCTTCCGCAAAAAATAGCTCATGCTATGTTGTTTTCACCTATAGAAGAAAATTCCAACAAAGTAAATTCTTCCCTAAACACTTCTTGCAAGCATTTAAATACATAAAGGCAAAGGTGGACTGGCCCAGGGATGGGAGGCCAATTGCCCTCTTGACCACTCTGGAGGTGAGAATCATATAACGAGATGTCACATGGCCCCACAGTAAAGGTACGGCTGCTCGGACAGTATGAGTGGGGTGAGGGGAAGGAAGGAGTGAGAGGGTAAGGGAGTGAGGGAAGAACTGAGAGGGAGGGTAATAGTGTTATGTAGGGAGTGAGAATGTATGCATGCTAGTGAGTGTGTATGAGTGTTAGCATGAGTGTATATATGTGTTTATTACAGCGAGTGTGTATTAGCATGTGTATGTGTGTGCACATGTGTGTGTTGGCATTAGTGTGTGTTAGTATAGGTATGTGCATGTAGCCATAACACCCACAGTAACTAGAAATTATTGTTGTTGCCAAACATGCAAAAATAAGGTCACAGATTCAAGATTGTTTCTTTCTTTGTTGTAGTTGTCTATTCAACCAATATTAACAACCTAGTCTGTTTTAAAACATTTTGTGGCTTAGGGAGCACCTCCTTCATTTGCATTAAGCCCAATAACTAAAATGTCTCTTGTTGAATGTACAGAAAAAACCTCTGTAACCTGAGAAAGCCAATCTGTTCCAAATGCTTCCCTAGCCTGGAAGAAAGTAAGTCTTTAATGTGTCGTGTCATTAATAACAATCATAAACATCCATTAATAGCATCCTAGAACACCCTTGGGTTGCTAACCAACATGTGGAACAATTGTCATATTTCATCCAACATTGACCGCTATACATCTCGTAAGTTAAATCTAAATATGCAAGTAATTCCAAAGTACGTCCCTGGCAACTAGGGCAGCAGGTTCAGGGGGTTAGAAGTCCCCTAGTGTCCTACTGATCAATGAGCCGGTTGCAGGGGAGACCTTTAAGCATCTTAAAAGCATGGCGCACCTGCATATGATATCATATGCGTGCAGTTTAATGCAGGAAAGATGCCACCAAAGCATGAAACGCCAGCACCGCGATGAAGACACTGAAGACAGAAGCCTCACGGAGGAGAGTGAGGGGCGCCTAGCGGTTGCTGAAAACTTGAGCGACCTCTTGTTGCCCCCCTCCTGCCGACGCCACTGGGGAATGGCTATTTAGGGTACCCCAGGCAAGAGTACTCTTTGGCACCCCTCCACCTCAATTAAAAAATATATATTTTAGCTACCAAAATGGGTCATCATGGGTCAATATACAATGCAGGCCCAGTAAGCACTTAAATATATAAATATAGTTATATAGGCTTTATGGACAAAAGTATTGGGACACACCATCCTAATTATTGAATTCAAGTATTTCAATTAGATCCATTGCCACAGGTGTAAAAAAAAAATCAAGCACCTAGCCATGCAGTCTCCATTTACAAACATTTGTGAAAAATGGGTCGTTCTGAAGAGCTCAGTGAATCCAAGCATGGTACTGTGATAGGACGCCATCTTTTCAAAATTTGTATCTGCTAGATATTCGGCAGTCAAATGTAAGTGGTATTATTGGTGAGTGGAAGCATTTAGGAACAGCAACAACTAAGCCATGAAGCAGAAGACCACATAAAGTCACAGAGCGGGCCACTCAGTGCTGAGGGGCATGGTGCGTAAAAGTGGCCAACGTTCTACTGATTCACCGTAGCGCTGCCATTTTGGTGAAAGTTGCTGGGTTATGTCTGCAGAGATGCGGATGAAGAAAGAAGATGCGGAAGCAGTCGGCAGAGAAGCATTTGGTGGGCGTGAGAGAATGAATGAGAGTGTGAGAGAGTGAGTGAATGGGCAGGGAGCAAAATGTGTTGCCCAAAAATGACTGGGACGAAAAATGGTTCTGAATCGTTTGTGGCCCATTTGCATGTCTATTCTACAGTGAGAAAGATTATTCAAAAGTGGAAAACATTTCAAGACCAATCTTCCCAGGAGCAGACATCCCAGCAAATTCACCCCAAGGTCAGACCCTGCAATGCTCAGAGAAATTGCAAAAAAAAAACAAGACTCTCAGACTCTACACGCCTCTGTTAGCATTTTAAATGTTAAAGTTCATGACAGTACAATTACAAAAAGACTGGTAGCATAGTGTGTTTGGAAGGGTTGCCAGGAGAAAATTTCTTCTCTCTAAAAAGAACATTGCAGCGCTGCTTAGGTTTGCAAAGTTGCATCTCAACAAACAACAAGACTGGAATAATGTCCTTTGGACAGACGAGACTAAAGTGAAAATGTTTGGTCCTAATGTGCAGCACTACTGTAACTTATCTTGGTACCCCGAATGGGTATATCGCTAAAGCTGGCTTCCTCCTCTACTCCGATTGCTGAACCTCTCACTAATTATCGGCTACTTTACCACCTTCCCCTCAAGGAACATCAGCTGAGACGAGATGCTTGAGGATAGAATCATGAACTGTGTTTATTGGGAAACACACTGGTATTTCAAATAGTACAAGGGGGTAGCAGCAAAACACATAGTTAGCCATGTGCAAAGGAGGGCCTGATGGAGAAGTATTTCTACTCAGCCCACCTCAGCCCAGTAGGGGGTTGCTATTGTAGTCAGTGGGGAAGATGGTAAACACAGGGTGGTTCCCAGACGTCTGGCCAGAACCGGCTGGATATCTGATCTTGGTGCAAATACTGGCCATAGAGGTCTCTATCCACAACACACCACACATAAAACCCCTCCCAAAATGCAGGTACCCCAAATCTGTGTCCACTGTCTTTAGAGTCTTTGATTAACAAAAACAGAACACCTTCCAAGGTCAGGGACCATAGGGTCAAATCGGAGGCCATCTGTCCGACAGCTCAAGCTTGCCTAAAATTGGGTCATGTAACAGGACAATAATCCCTGGCACACCAGCAGATCTACAACAGAATGGCTGAAAAGGATGAAATCAATGTCACAATGGCCCAAAGTCAAAACCTCAACCAGATTGAAATGTTGTGGAAATGCCTTAACACAGTTGTGCATAAACAAGTGCAGGCAACCCTCAATAAACTCAAACAACGTGGAAAGAAGAGATGGCCAAAATTCCTCCAGAACAATGTGAGAGACTCATAAGTCATACAGAAAATGATTACCCTATTTGCTCGATTATAAGATGACCCCCCCAAAATATAAATATTAATTTTAAAATAAAGGATATAGTCTGAATATAAGACTACCCTTTTAGAAAAAAAGTTCTTAGTAAATATTAATTCATATATAAACTATTTTTTCATATGTAATAAAAACTTTAATTGAGAAAAATGCACATCTGCCCCCACGGCTTGCTACTCTGCCCCCAGACATGCCTTATACCCCCTAAATGCCACTCTGCCCCCTTGATATGCCTTATACCCCCTATATACCATTATGCTCCCCCGATATGCCTGATACCCCCTATATGCCACTCTGCCTCCCTGATATGCCAGTCTGCCCCCTTGATATGCCTTACACCTCCTATATGCCACTCTGCCCCCCATCCATTCCTTATTCTCCCCGTTTGCCAACCTACCCCTCTGATGTTCCTTAGACCCTATATGCCCCCAACTTACTGATGCATCCCTAGACTTGTCCTCAGTGCTCCAGACTCCCTGGTGTCAACCTCCACTGCTGCCCGGGACTTCCGATGGGGCTTCTATGACTGACCACCGGCTGCCAGAGAGGAGGATCCAGGTCTCCTGCAACTCTGCGGGGCATTTTCCTCTCTGGCAGCCGGTGAACATCTGTGCGATGCACGTAGACAACCTTCGCTGCTACTGGCCGGTACTTCCTCCGGGGCTTCTATAATGACTGAACACCAGCTACCAGAGAGGAGGTCCGCTGCAGATCCAGGTCTGCTGCAGCTTTGAGATCTGATTATAAGACGAGAAGTATTTTTCAGAGCATTTGCTCTGAAAAAAACCTTGTCTTATAATCGAGCAAGTACAGTATTTCAAGTTATTGCTGCTAAAGGTAGTTCTACAAGTTATTGAATCATAAGGTGTACTTAGTTCTTCACACATGGCGTCTCCATTTTGGCTTTATTTTTGTTGAATGACACAGTGTAATACATCATGTGGTGTTAGTCTGAGGTTTTATTTGCCTAATGTTAGAACTGCTAAGGAACAGATGACAGATGATTGTTATGTCCTGATCTGTAAAACCATAGAATTCAAACAATTTAGATACATTTTTCGGTTAATTTTTGGCCCATTCGTTTTCTGGGAGCAAATTTTGTTCCCTGCCCCCAAAGTAGGTTAGTGTGTGCATTGGGCGAGTATGTTAGCATATGAACATGTGTTTTTGTTAATATGTGTTTGGTTGTGTTAGTTTGATTTTCTGGGTATGTTTGTGTCTGGTTGTGTAAGTGCATGTGTGTTAGTGTTGAGTGTCTGCGTTAGTGCTGAGTGTCTAGTTGTGTTGGTGTGAGTGTCTGTGTGCGTGTGTTAGCGCGAGTGTCTGGATGTGTCTGTCTGGTTGTGTGTTAGTGTGAGTGACCCTCTTGAGGTTAGGCTGCAGACCCACCCTGGCACAGCATCTCAGAGCAGTGAGAAATATGCCTCGCGCTCCCACCACAGGACCTTAGCAAGGTAAATGATGGGGAGAAAGGGGAGAGATATATAATGAGAAAGTAGAGCGATAGCAAGAAAATGGGGAAATAAAGAGAAAGAAAGGGAGAGAATTAGAGATCGGGAAAAGTTGAGTAAACACGAAAGGAGAGAGAAGGGAGCTAAAGAGAAAAAGAAATATTAGATAATGAGACATGGGAAGAAGGGGAGGTGAGGAGACATGAGAGCAAAAGAAGAGAAGAGATAAAGAGAATGAGATGGAGAGATAAACAGAAAGAGAAGACATAAACCGAAAGGTGAGAAATAGGGAAAAAGGGTGAGGTAAAGAGAATGAGGGGGAGAAACATATCCTATGTGCACAATCTGGATACTGGGACAGTCCTATGGATGCTGGGCAGTTCTGTGGATGCAATTTGGTGCTGGGGCATTTCCTATGTGTATGTCTATTTGCAACAGGGTTGATGTTCCTGGACGAAGAAGCCAAATGGCAAATGATCTAGGTAAACTGGAAAAATGGTCAGAGCTGTGGAAACTGGCATTTAATGAGGGTAAATGCAAAGTAATGTATCTAGGGCATAAAAACCCAAGGGCAGAGTACAGAATATTTGATACTGTCCTAACCTCAACGTGTGAGGAAAGGGATTTAGGGGTAATTATTTCTGAGGATTTAAAGGTAGGTAGAGCAGCAGGTAATGCTAGCAGAATGCTTGGTTGTATAGGGAGAGGTATTAGCAGTAGGAAGAGGGAAGTGCTCATGCCGTTGTACAGATCACCGGTGAGACCTCACTTGGAGTATTGTGTACAGTACTGGAGACCGGATCTCCACAAGGATATAGATATGTTGGAGAAAGTGCAGAGAAGGGCTACTAAAATGGTTTATGGATTACAGGATAAACCTTACCAGGACAGGTTAAAGGATCTTAATCTATATAGCCTGGAAGAAAGACTGGACAGGGGGATATGATAGAAACATTTAAATACTTAAAGGGAATCAACAAGATAAAGGAAGAGAGTTTATTTAAAAGGAGAAATACTACCACAACAAGAGGACAGCTAGAGGGGCAAAGGTTTAATGGTAACATCAGAAAATATTACTTTACGGAAAGGGTAGTGGACACATGGAATAGCCTTCCAGCAGAAGCGGTAGATGTTAATACAGTAAAGGCATTTAAGCAAGGTATGGGATAGGCATAAGGCCAAGCTAGATATAGGATAAGAGCAGGTACTAAAGAAAAGTACTCAGAGGTTGGGCAGACTGGATGGGCCTACTGGTTCTTATCTGCCATCACTTTTTATGTTTATAATCTGGGTTCTGGGCAAGTCCTATGTAATGTAGGTGCCATCAACACACAGGGGTTAAGTGTATGATGTCCTGATATGACTCCACCCCAAGGGGCAGAGCCAAGGGCCGGAGAATACATTTTTGTCTAAGGTGACACAAATCCTTGCACCAGCCCTGGCAAAATGACGAAGCTTTTAGTGACGTCCCCTTCCCTGATTGGAGTATCAGGGAGAGGACTTCACTGCAAGTGCCGCCATTTTGCCATAAGTTCCTTGCAGGTTATGTCTGCGAAGATGCGGACAAAAATATAAGATAGCAGATTGAAGAGAGAAGAAAAAAAGTTAAAAGATATTATAAAAAAGATAAGATAAAAGTGAATGTGCACATGTCTAATATTTATATAAAATAAGTAATGAATGTAGGCACCAATTAGTAACCATTATGGTTGTTATTGTATGTATGATGGTGATTTCCTGACATACAGTACCAGCTTTTTATAAAACAGTATAGCAGCTTGCTATGGTCAGTTTAAGGAGGGCTTTTGGGAGAAATACATAACCGACATATGTATTTTTGGTTTTGTGCCAAACAAAATGAACTTATCTAAAACTAAAGTTCTCTAAATTCCTTGATACATAGTTTAATGATTTTTTCAACCAGGCTTGGCTTCATCCCAGCTCTCTTGCCTCCATTATTCATTCCTCTGAACTTTGAGTTGTGCAGGAACAACATGCGTTTTTTTTTCCTACCTACTATTCAAGGCCTTTCCCAGCTAGCTATGTTATATATATATATGTTAAGGCTGTGCAAACTTGTCAGAAAAGTTTCTCATTTTGTTTTTGTTTTATATAATTTCCATGGGTTTGCATAGATCCATAGTACAAACAGCAAGCGTTATGTACATGTGTAAAAATGGGCACATAGAACTTTTGGATTCATTTTTAAATAATTGATGTCCAGGTGGTTGTTGCCCGTTTTTGTATGGCCTAGCTTGCCTGAAATAAGCCTGCACATAGTTCCCATAGGCTGCTCTCTCAAATTATATGGTTTTTGACCCTTAACGTTACAAATCTGCACAACACTGCTTTAGCTCTACCTGATTGACCTGTAAGAGATAAAAGAATATCTGCATACCTGGGCTACCCTCTTAGGAATGCGGGTGGGCAAATCGATTTACATTAGTGGGTGGGCCTGTTTCCAGGCAGATGGGACTAGTCCCAAATGCATTAAATTTGTAAGCGGTAGGAGGGGGAAATAAGCACAAGAGTGGGGGTGCCTAAACACTCCTCCCACGACCTGGAGATTATGTGCAGTGGTCCGGGGAGGGCCAAAGAGTTCCTGGGTATGAATAACTGTATAATCTGCTCAAATTTCTTATTCTCTAGTGGTTCAGGATACAAATAAACAAAGCCTAAATGCTCACCATGGTACATACTTAGAATTTGAGGATTGTGCAATCAGACATAGTTTATTACTGTACATACAACAAAGCAAATAGTTTATTCATGTGTTATGCAGTCTATTGAGCTTCATAGTCATGCTTTAAATAAGTGCTCATATTAATTGATTAACATTGACGGTACAGTCATGGAGAGGAAAGATTCTAGATTGAAGAAGCCAATCAGTATCAAGAAAGCAATCCCACACTGAAACAAATGGGAGGATACCTTCTGAGGAGATTGGTTTCTCTACATCTGCATTTTACTTTTGGATAGTCATTACAATCTTTTTTTCCCATTAGGATACATGGCAGAGAAATTTTGAGATCGCAACCCTTTGGCCCACTGTTTGGTGCTTGCAAGAATGGTTTGTGTCTCAACCCTCCCTGCGCCAGTTTCACTTGTAGTGCATATGCCACCAAATGACAGTAAGAGATAAAAAGATGCCAGGGTATTTTAATGCCCAAAGCAGATCTCTGGACCAGCAACCAGTTATGAGGCTTATGAGGCAACCAGTTATGATATATATCATTGTGTTTTCAATTAATTTGGATAAATGCACCTTCAGTGTCAAGTTAATAATGCAGTCATTTGTTTAAATTAACATTGCATGGCATAAGAGAGTTGATTATGGAAGTTAATCCCCATTTAATTAAAATAATCAATGCAACAGAGTTTATTGCCACAAGAGGCAATGTACAATGTGCTACAGAACCCAACAGATCAATAGACCATGCAGGTCAAATGATGTTACATGAATGTGTGTTTCCAAATTTCAATGTAACCCTATAAACAAAACAAAGCAATTAAATGTTACTGGTTTTTCAAAGAGACCTAGTTAAAATGGAATCACTCTGAGAATAATATAATAACATCACATATTAAGCCTATAAAAAAAAAAATCAAAGTCAGGGCGCTGATGACTTCACACTTTGTTTTCCCATATATAGTAATATAGTAATGATATATTATGTACAAGAAAAATACTATAATCCTTTAATTCCCAACAGCTTGGCATCCAGTATTTCTTTCCATTATATTTATTCTTTATGTAGTTTACTCTTATCTCATTATTTACTTCTGCGTTTGCCTCCTGTAATGATTAACTTTCATTCTCTGGTTTTCTCTCTTTCCCCTTCTAAATTTTTTCTAAAAAAAAAAAATTCCTACCACCCATTTCCCCTGATTACATTACTTTCTAGGCCCCCTGCTCCCTGTCCCATATCATTCCCCCTCCCTCTTCAGTCTGCCAGCCCTCTTTCACTACCCACTTCTACAACACTTTCACAAATCCTTATGCATCCAGCTGGATTTGCACAGGACCTACAAGGAAAACTGTTCTGTATTTAACTGTTCTGTATTTGTCTGTCAAAGCAGAACACAGACGCAGGGAGCAAATCATAGAGAGGGGGTAAGTTAAGCATATTTCCCAGAACTCTACTAAATGGCTTTACTAACAAATTAATATGAAGGATGTTATTAAAAGTGAAGATTCCAAGTATTCTAGTACTATCCTTGTAGTACGATCATAACTTACATTAGAGAACAGAAATGCAGAACAGCTGTCCATATTTTTGTAATATAATTTCTATTCTGCACATTTGCTAATGCATGTAAAGTTTCAGTCACTTGTAAAACAGAAACACTGCTACAGAAAAGGGTTCTCATATCAATGTGAAATGTCTTGAACTTTTTAGACAAAAGCAGTTGGCCCAAATGGTCCATTTGTGTGCAGTACTTGGTACTTGGTGGCATTTTTTTTGGTTATTAGCTTGTGTGGTGCTTGTAATTAAGGGGTTAATGTGTGATAATTAAATACTTGAAACTTGTATTAGAGATCCTATTGGAAGATAAACATATGGAAAAATCTATCGTGAAATCTGGAAAAGGTAAACTGAAGATGCCAGACTATAGTAAAGTAAAATGAGATGTACAGACACAGCCAGATGATGGAATAGTTGTAAATCTTTATCAGGTGTTCCGTTACATCTCAAAGAGACACACAAATGTCCCCCTCCCACCTTGATCCATATTCCAGTATGATCTATGTGCCATTATCTCTTGTGTGTAGTTCACCCCTCCACACATGGAATCGCATTCCAAATACTCATATGGCTGGTTGGTTTTGAAAGATTAGTTTGAAACATGTATTTCTAATCTTTCTAGCCCACATTAAATGTCAACTTTTTCATACTAACATTTCTCACAATTACATTTTTCAATTGAGCCACAAGGGTATCTACAGTTGTAGCCGTTTTGGAATTGTTTCTCAGGCTTTTAATGGTTAAATTACCTAATTACCCACAAACCTTCTCACCTTTGAAAATCCAGAGTACAAAACCCCAAATGTGGAATCTGAGTAGTAGCATTCATAACAATATGTATTAGAAACAAGTTACAGAGTAATCATACAAGTTCAAGCACTTCATTGTATTTTAAGCAGCTTATCTGTTGGCAAGAGTGTCTTTGTATTTGGTGTTAGACTCAAATTAAAACTTGTCTGAGCATGCTGAGAGTTGTTGTTAGATGGCAAGCAGTCAACAGCTGTTACGCAAGATAGATTTTACTCTATTTTCTCCCTGCAGTAAAATGCCACTTACATTTTACTGAAACTGGACTCTTATCTGTCCTGGTAAAAATAGCAGCTAAATTTGTTTTACTGTTTATTATTAATTTGCAAAGTACTTTTCAACATGGCAAATCTGTTTACTTAAAGAAGGCAGAACGTCCTCTGTGACCAGAACTTTGTGAAATTCATCCATGCTGCCTTTTTGTTTGTTTTGGATTTATTGCCTTCCAAAAATTACATTAAAAATGCTACTTTTTTTTAATCACTCTCTTTGTTCTTTCAGAATTCAGATTTTTTAATAGTCAGTAAAAATTACCATAGATTTATCAATTCAACAAGCATGCTCATGAAGTGTGTGCGCATTTTCCATATAAACCTACAGCTTTTGGATATTTACACAAAACAAATTTCCATTAGCTACACGAATAGCTACATACCACTTGAAAATCATTGCAGCAAATGAATGGACCACTTTGTGCTTCTATTTTATGTCTTCACTCCCTCTCAGTCCAATCTTAGAAGTCGTGTTCCTTTGGTATTTTCCCCCAGTCCCTGCATCCTGCCTGTGCTCTTTCCTCTCTATTGTTTGCCCTTTGTTTACATCACTTTTTATTTATAAATGACTCTCGCTTTCTCAAGAGTGTTTATCCTTTTAAACAATCCTTAAACCTCTCTTCTTCTTTTTCCTTCACCTCCTCTATGCTGTGTTCAGTTTGCCTTGTTTTCATTTGGAAATTAAGGGAGGATGTTCTGAACTGAGCCAAAGAAGTAAAAGAAACTGCTGATTATCCCAAATTTAGCTTAGCCTCAAGATCACAACTGCTATTAAATGGTAAAGTGAGAGGGAAAGATGAGAGCAATGTTTGGTGTGCACCAGAATTTTTTATCTACCATATGCAGGGTGTTCCTTGGATATTAGAAACAAATGACAGACGTGCTACTTTTATATCTGAAGTGATTACAAACAATACATTTGGTGGTCAAAGGAAGGCTTCCATAGTGCTTGAGAGCCCAGTACCAGAGACTGATGAAAGAAGGGACTGAGGTTTGAAAGAAAGTGTGTGTGAAGGGTAGAACATATTTGTTTTCAGGGTGGCATACACTGATCAGCCGTAACATTATGACCTCCGACAAGTGAAATGAATAACACTGATAATCTTGTTAGCATGGCACCTGTCTGTTGGTGGGATATATTAGGCAGCAAGTGAACATTTCATCCTCAAAGTTGATGTGTTAGAAGCAGGAAAAATGGGCAAACGTAAGGATTTGAGTGACTTTGATAAGGGCCAAATTGTGATGGCGAGACGACTGGGTCAAAGCGTCTCCAAAATGGCAGCTCTTGTGGGGTGTTCCAGATTTGCAGAGGTCAGCACCTATCAAGTGGTGAAAGGAAGGAAAACTGGTGAACTGGCGACAGGGTCATGGGCGGCCAGGGCTCTTTGATCCACTTGAGGGGTGAAGGCTTGCTTTTGAAGGTGTGCTGTGGTATCTGGCACCAAGATGTTAGCAGCAGATCCTTTAATTTTGCAAGGTGGGGCCTCCATGGATGCATCCTGGTGCTATAAGTTCTCCAGATAAACAACGCACACGCACCCGGCCATCCACGTGTTGTAAAAGAAAACTTGATACATCAGACCAGGCCACCTTCTTCTATTGCTCCGTGGTCCCAGTGGACAGGGGTCAGCATGCGTACCCTAACTGGTCTATGGCTATGCTGCCCCATACGCAAAAAAACTGTGATGTACTGTGCGTTTTGATACCTTTCTATCAGAACCAGCTGCTTTAGCTCAAATTGTTGAAAAAGTTAATGCTGGTGTCAGTGTGTAACGTCATCTACTTGTATTTTGCAATCCATAGAAATGTTATAGCGCAAAGGATGACAGTCTGTACATGTGGTGGAATACAGAACTATAATTAGAGGGGCAAGCTGGGCCTAATATTGCATAAGCTGAGCAGGGCCTATCCAAATACACCTGCTGAACACCAAGTTGAGCATTGCTTTCAAGCATTAAATATAATGATGGGCAGGTTAAGCAGTCATCTCTGATGTTAATCTCTATCTCTTGAATGTGGAACATAATGTCTCTTAAAATATTGTTTGTAGCTGCATTTAGACATGACTTATACATAACTTCGACATTACAAAGAAGAATACATTAGTACTATAACCTTCTATTCACTGTTCACAGGGTTGCTCTGTGTAATCTCTATTAAAACTACCCTAAACTCTGTACTAACTTGTCCTGTGATTATTCTCTACAACTAGTTTGATCTGTCATAGGGGCAGGCTGGCATCCTCTGCTCCAGGGGACAGGTAAAACCAATTGGCCCCTTACCCCTGGGTAACTAACATATGCGCTTGCACATATAGTTGCACATACTCTTAAAACTAATGCACACTCACTCTCACACATACATACTTATGCTAACACACATGCCCTCTAACACACGCTTACACATACACACTCATGCTCACACACTTACATGTATACACTGACACATACAAACATCCAATGGCCTTTAGCCCCTTTAGGACTCCAATCCATCTATCTCTGTGGGGTGTTGTGCTAATAAATTAATCCACAAGTTATATGCCTCGTGAACTGTATTATGTAAATTAAATTATATTATTGTTATCATTTTTATAAATTACTCACTTTTTGGGGGGGTTTAGGGAAGATAAACAAGTGTTAGATTATTAGTCATATATATATATATGTGTGTGTGTGTGTGTGTAAAAAAAATGCCCTATCTTATCTCCTCCTAAATAAAATTTAAAAATCCCTTTCTAATCCCCCTAAACACTCCTCACTTTGCTAAAACAAATAGTAATAAAGGATACAAAACGATAACATTGTTTTATGGGAGTAATTTGAACTGAGGTACAACGAAACATACAAAGTATGTGTGAAAACAGCAAAAACACAATGTTGCCACAAAGATTTGGAAAGATTAGTGATGAAATGCATGAAAAGTGTCAGTTTTCACCCTGGGAGCTAATCGAATCAGAGGCTGTTAAACTGTACCAAATAAGACATGGTCCCAGAAAGTTTGAGAACTGAAATGCACGTGTTCCAGCTTTGGCCTTGCAACGTCCAGAAAACATGCCAATCTTATGTATGCAGGGCTGAATATAAACTGGTGTGTTTTTCCCCTGCAGTTGTTAATATTCTGCACAAAAATTTTAAAGCCACATTACAATGTATGTGTAAAAAACACCCAAAAATAAAATTACCGCAAAATTGACTGACTGAAAAGTGTCAAATAGTCCTAGTGATATACTCTGAGTTGTCCTCTTATTGGTAACATATAGTTTTATGGTGTGGTTTTGGATCTGTGACCGCTATATCAGTCCCAGCATTCCAAATTTGATTCTAAAAACTATAACTGCCAAAATAGATGAAAGTCCTAGCTTCCAAATCAGGGTATTTTAAAATTTAGAAAGTTCAGGCAAAATGCCTTATATATATATATATAAATCATGTACAATTTGTAAAACAGCCTTGGTCCTTAAGGGGTTAAACAGCAAAATCCCTTGCAAACCAGAGCACATTTTATCACGTCTTATGTTGTATGAGAACATTAAGTGGCAGAGCACTTTCTTCTAATGAAAGCATGCCTTCCGGTAAGTAACCGTACCATTTAGTGGGCTAAACGTGAGCCCTCAATACTAGTGAGACTGCCACATAATGTGTAAGCAAGTCTGTCTGTTAGTGACTGAGATGACAGGTATGGTATGACTCAAGATTTAAAGGAAGGAAATCTGTATGTATGGTCTAAAGAATTTCATGGGGAAAAGGGTTTACAGGAAAAGCAATGTAAACTTCCCCCATTTAATGAAGGCTTAAAAGACAAAGAGACAATAGCATGGAGGAGGTGGTGGCGTCAATACAGGAACATTCTTCCACTGACTGTATGCCAATACTGATAAAAGCAGATAAGTCACAAAACAGCCATACCAGGGATCTGTTATTTTGACCATGTCCCAACAGCACTTAATAAATGAGCAGTAATGAGGAGCATTTATCAACATCTTCTGTTTCCAGGGGGTAGCAATCTGACAGATTTATCATGCTAAATACAAAAGCGCTTTTCAGGGGGAATAAGCAATAAATGATATTCATGTGTAAGAAAATATCTCAGTAAAGAAACAAATGGTTGTGAAATGTGGATTAAAATATATTCAGGTAAAATAAATCCAAATGCATGTAATTGGATGCTGGCCTTCCCTCACCAATTATTTGGTTGGCAGGGAGGTCTTGCAACCTTCTGACCCTGGGAAAAAGTAAAGCCAAGTGGCCACATTGGCCACCCGCCTCAATAACTAACATAGGCACTCGCCAACATATTTACACATACTCACACAAACCTACACACACATACTAGCACACATGCACACTTGTGCTGCACACATACTCACTCTCACACTAACATACTCCCTCTAACACACAGTTATAGATACATACTAATGCTAACACACACATACACATACACATTCATTGTAACACACTCCCTCTAACACGCAATTACATATACATACCCATACTAACACATACACGCTCACATATAAACACTCATGCTTACTCTCCCTCTAACACACACTTAAACATGCACGCTCATGGTAACATATACACAATTAGACAGCCACTCTAAGATACATACTAACATGTATATATATTCACTCCTTGCCTAACTCCCTGGCCCTCTAACTACCTTTACTTTGCCCGGAGCCTTCTTTCTAGCATCTCACCTCTGCTGCTTGGTTTAGTTAATGCTTGTCCCCCAATTTACCTGCTCATTTAAACACATCCTGTTGGTATATATATATATATATATATATATATATATATATATCAATCATTATCTTGCATGAAAATATCCAGGATCAGATCAAGTCTCTGGAATTTTACACTATGTCTCTCAATGTGTATGGGCTATCCTCAGACTAATGCTATCTGAGTATCCCGATTAGTGGTTTTTTTTGTTACTGGTACATCATAATTAGAATCACTAATTATGCATACAAGTAACATAATTAAGAATGTCTCCATTTCCAGACAAGTTTTGTTTTTTATGGAGACTTATTATAACCAAGTTCATACATTAGACCATTAACAGGTCACTAATACCAGTAGCCCATCCTATCAGTCCATCTGTCTGTTTTTTATAATTCATTCCAGTGTTATCCAACTTGATACCCATTAATTAGGTATAACCCTAAAGTCTTTACTAATTGCCCAGCAATAAAGGTCTATTGAATAGTTACAGGTATCAGCCACACAATATAATGATAATGAATCATACTATTTATCAATACACCTGCTCCTGTTGTTCAGCTTAAAATCTTACCGCATCCCTATCCTTGTAAACTGTAACATAACTGTAATCTCTAGTCATAAATGAATGGAATATAAGCTTTTCTTCAATAATTTACAAAGTTACAGTTTAGCGTCTGTTGGTGGATATGTTGATTAATTGGTAACCTAACCACAATGTAGTACTGGCCATGGTTTTCAGAGGTCAAGGTTCTGTGCAGCAGTACATGCGGAATTTGGTGAGATAATTCTTTGTTTACTTTAAAACAGATAACAGAATAGACCTGTGAGGTGAGTTAACAGATCTGGGAAGGCCCAGACTTTGAGGAACGGTTATGGTTTACTAATTGGGAGTATTTAATACACATATATTGTATTATTTTCTCATTTAATTATAAAAGTACAAAAAACAATATTATTTAGGTATAGAAGACCAGGTATAGCACCCAGACATACACACACAAAACATAACCAGACACACACATACTAATATACCCATATATGTGAGTACTTTACTATACATTATTTCAAATATCTAAAAGCAAAATAATATACTCACCTTAGGCAGGTAGGCGCAGCTCCAGAGCTGCAGTGATTCAAGCCATTGATACAGAAGAAATGCAAAAGCACATCAGTAATTAACAAACCAAAGCAGGGCATCCACCATTTTAACCCCTTAAGGGTGAAGGCTGCCTTTTCTCCAATAGTAATCTTTCTCTCATTTAGAATACTTACCTAAACTATGCATTTTTCAGGACAAGTAGGCTTTCTATTGAAACACTGCATACGCTATTATTAAGAATAAAGAAAATAAAAAACCTTAACATATATTCATATACTTGTCTTGAATTTGGGAAAAACTTATATGCCTAGGATTTTTATCTACCCTTGGTATTCACAGCAAATATTAAAAGACTAGTGTATGTGCCCATCATTGACATAGCCAAAAACCTCTCTCTTTCCCCCTTTGTGTGACTCTGTAAAGCATAGGAGAGCTTCAGAGCAAACTGGCAGAGGAGGGAGTAGGCCAGATCAACAGGTGTAGGGCAGAAAGGGTCACTAAAGGGTAGAGGATCTAAAGGGAGCTTGAGGGGGCACATCAGAGCAGAGGGAGTTGGAGGGGTCAGGTCAAGCAAGGAGTAGCAAGGGGCTGGTCAGAGACAGGGGAGAGCAGAGAGGGTGGGTCAGAACAGAGAGCCGCTGGAAGAGAGACAGGTCAGAGCAGATGGAGCAGCAGGGAGCTGAAAGGATCAGAAAGGATCTGGATGGGACAGAGGGGAGTGGTGGGCAGCAAAGGGACACAGAGGGCAACAGAAGACACTTGTTCCCATGAGAACTTAAATACTGAAAGGGGCAGGGAACAACGTGCAACATGTACACCCTGATTGGCCTTTATATTAAACCCCACCCAGTGTGACAAATTCCCATGGTCTATTATATATTTATATATTAAATTAAATACGGTAAGCTGTATTGATTTTTCAAATTTGTATATGGGAACTGTAGGCTTGATAGTACTCACAAAAATACTTTTCTAAAAAACAATATAGAGTATTTCACACAGGCCATTTTCATTTAATTTCCAGCCAACATCTTCTATGGCATATAGAAGATATTTCACATTTTTTGTGAAACATTCGGTATTTCGTTCCAGATCCATATGATTTTTTTTTTAACAGCAGTATACTGTGTATATATATATATATATATATATATATATATATATATATATGTATATATATATATCAGTTTGCAATATTCATCAGTGCCTTTTACTCCACAGATGTCACAGCGTTCATCAGTCAGCAAGAAAGAGGCTTTATACCCTGACTGACCACTGGAAAAATTAACAAGACAAAAGGACCCATAGCTGGACGTGGAAGAAAATAGAATAATAAGAGAACTTCATGCCATCAGTCTCCTATATTTTCCTTTAGGATTGTTTTTCAGAAACTTGGCACAATGAATCTGGGAAGCTTGCCAGTCATAAAAAGTATAGTGTCTCGCTCAAAAAGAGAACGCAGAGTGGAACTGACTGCTGACATGATCAGCCCCCCTCTGGGCGACTTTCGCCACACTGTTCACGTTGGCAGGAAAGGAGAAGTCTTTGGGGATGCATCCTTTCTCAACAAATTTCAAGTGAAACACAAGCACAGCCGTTGGGGTCATTTAACCAAAAATTTGCGCCACACTAGGTGGGTGTCTTCGGGACAGCCAGATATTGGCGTTCCTATTAGTCAACCACCCACTGTCTCCCCTATCCTTAAGAATGCTGTATCTCTACCACTACTTACCAACCGCAGCTGGGATGATAGAGATGAGGAAGACTGGAAGAGTTTGACACAAAGCCCTTCAGGTAATTTTACAGGTATGACACAGATGGTAGTATTAAGTACACAGTATTATGTGACAGTTGTTTGTGCGTGAGACATTAGCCATTTAATTAAATCACCCAAGCTTATAATGTTAAGATTTGGTTTTAGAATTAGGCATTGAGTTTATATTTCACAAATTGTTTGTTACATTTCTGTTAGACCAGAGCCATTGTTAGGGGAGCTAATGAAGATTTAGCTCCAAGACTCTAAAATAGGGTCCAAATTCAATAAACCAGGATTCGTATCTCTTTTTGTGTGTCATTTGTGTGTCATATTCCATTAGCCCCTTCCACTGCACATTGCTTTTTTCAAATTCAGCAAGCTGGGACCCTAACTAGTGGTCACAGATCTCGAAACCACCCCATAAATATATACATTACTGAAAATAAGACAGCCCAGGGTATTTCACTAGGACCATTTTGACACTTTTTTTAGGGAGCCCTACAAGTTTGAAGTAACCTTTTTTGTGGATTTCGCACACATACTGTACATTGCAATTTTGCTTTGAATTTTTTGCCTGTAAAATGGACTGCAGAAAAAAAAACAGATTGTAAAAAGTGAACCCAAGGTGTTGTAGACTTTTTACTTTTTTAAGACATTGGGAAGCATTGTTTTTTTATATTTTTCTTAGGGACAGATTTGATAGGATACTAAAATTATACAGTAAATTCCGCGTTTCCTGCATTGAAGTGCCCTAGTTTTTACTCATAATTTATGAAAGAGGTCTTAGCTGTTAGCATGGTCTTACTGCTAAAACAGAGAGTGAGGACCACGTGTTAACTGGGATATATCTTGCAAAACCATGAGATTCTGGCTTGTACAGACAGGACTGTGAGCTATACAAAAATAGTATTGGGGACTGGATCATGGGCAGCCATTGGACAAGTTATTGGGTAGTACAGCAATGAAATCTCAGAGAATGTAGAGTAGAGAACGTTTAGTATGTAAGTTTATATTTCTTGTGTGTTGTTTTTCTAACTGCTCCCTCTGTTTAGGATTAAACTCTGCCTTCTGCACGCTACCCCGTCAGCCCTGCTCAAAGGGGACACCAGACGATACAAGTCATCAAATGACCAAAGGCGACTCTGCCAGTGCTGACTATTTTGATGCCAACGAACATAGCCTTTGTAGTGATACTGTGGAACCTTCCACCAGTCTCTGGCACCCAGATTCCATGGAGTCCTTAATTATGGATTTTGGTCCATCACTCATGAGTGAAATATTAAACAAAATCAGCTTTTCCAGTGATTCTCCAGAAACAGGGACACTTAATAATTGTGGCTTAAATGAACAAAACAAATCATCAACCAACCTTCACAACTCTATGACAATGAGCACTTCTGTGGACCATAGCTACTTAGAACCCACCCAATCACAGATACAATTACAAGAAACAAAAGAACATGCCAGTTGGAAACAAGTAAATGTAAATGATGAAATGGAGTTGGGTATAAAGGAAGATGAAGAAGCCACACAAATCACTAAGGACTTTTGGGAGGACAGTGATGATGGATCTGAGGTAGAGATGTAATTAATTCTGGAAATGTAAATTTGGGTTTATTTTCATTTTCTAGGAAACAAAGCAAACATGGGAATATTGTAATATTAGTTTATTTTTTATCTGAGATGGAATGGAATTAGGATTGTGCACCCTTGTAAATGCTCAAGTATGTGTCTCTCTGTCACGAGGAGAAGAGGAATGTTGGTAATTATGTTCCAGAACTTGCCTATATGGCACTTTTGTCTAAGGACCTTATTGTGCAGGGCGCATTGCTTGTCCTATGACATTATTAAAATGCTGGTAACCGAGAAACATAAGCACTAAACTGTTACCCATGAGATCCAATGACTGCAAACTACTTCTTCACCTGTAACAATGCAGTCAGCTACTGTTTCTACTATACAGATAGCAGCTGCAAAACTGTGCTGTTATCACAATAAGTGAATACACTAGTAGTAACATACAGGGCCAACAAGATAGTAGGTTATAGTTAGCTCATTAAGCTTAAAGCCATGATAACAGACAAAAACTTTCCATTATTAGCTGGAGTTCACATACAGTAGTTGTAAATTGTTATCTTGCTGGCAAGACAGATTTTTATTGTCCATGCTTTCCATCTTTTGATGATAATCTCTTAGAGAGTATAGGATTTTCAAGAGGAGGGATTTATGAACTATTTAAAATTAAAATAATGCAACGAGAAGAGTTTTCTGAAATATTTTATAAAATATCACATATTCTGCTCTATAACATATATCATGGTGCATATATAAACCTATTTACACATGCCTTTGTAATACATATTCAATGAATGTTAGATTATCACATAAAGATAATATAATATTGCTTTTGAAGTGACCTGGTGTGACCTGGATCTAGCTAAGGGTTTTGTGAAGCACAAAAGTTTTATTCAGATGTATGGATTACATACAGTAAATATTACAATTGCTATGCTTATCAGAAAGTTAGATGACAGACCACTGGAAAATAACATTTTATTCCATATATTACATTTCAATTACCTGTTTGTGGAATTAAAGTCTGTGTTTCCAACAATATGCGCCAGTCAAAAAGGAAGAACGAAGAAGTAACAAAACATTAACATCTAAGTTGCAAAGTTCAGTTATTCCACCCTTTTACTTACGCTGATGCTTTTCCATATTAAAGTAAGTCCCCGGAAGAGAGCACTGCTTTGTCGTGGAGTATTTAGGCAGGAGAACAGAATGTTGCTTTACTACAACCTGGAATGATTAAAGATCAAAGGGCAAATGCAAATGCAACATTAGAAGATCCTTGCTATGGATCTCTCAGTATGTAAAAACAAATAAGTGCACATAAGAACCATTTGGCCCTTCTAGTCTGCTCAGCCCTTGATCTTTTCTTACAATTCGAGTAGCTGTATGCCCATTCAAAGCATGTTTAAAGCATGTTTAAATTCCATCACTATATCAGCCATTTATCTACCATCCTCTCGGTAATGTAAAGCTTCCTTACATCTTACATCTGACCCTCTACTTTTAGATTATGACCTCTTGTTCTAACATTTCTCCTCTTTTGAAATAAACTTCCCTCCTGTACTTTGTTATATCCCTTTAAGTATACAGGTTTCTATCACACATCTACTCTCTCTTATTTGCTCTAAGCTATGCATATTACATATCTCTTAGTCTTTCCTGGTATTTTTATTTTGGAAACCATTCACCATTTTAGTAGCCCTCCTCTGAATTGTTCCAAAAAAAATGGCTGATACAGGGTCTGGCACTACAAAAAGCCATAATCGTATTGTGTGTGATAAATACAGAATGCTAGAATGTTATGGTAAGAAACTTTGTATATGCATGTACATTTATAGTACATACATTATGTTTGTGCAATATAAATATATTTGTGCTGGACTGGGCTCTATCTTGGATACTCATATACTTAATTAGAAAGACATTATATGCCAAGAGGTTAATAATCATACAAACTCTGTGACTGATTTAAAAAAGACCTATATCTTGCTATTGCTCTTATCATCTTATTTTTTGGTTTGTGGCTTTAAACTACATTTTAAAGGGCATAGTTTCGTATTAATAGTGTTAGAAACTTACCGCAGTCACTGTTTTCATCTTCAGATGAATTTACTTTCAGTCTAATGAAAAGGAGTTGAAACCAAGCTACTCAACCAAAGAGTCAGCAAAAGAGGCAAACCAAGGGATGTGTAAAACAGAAAGAATATGGCACTATGCCTACTATTAAGTGGACAGACCATTTAAAGAAGGCATGAGTAACAGTTTAGTTAACCATATACTTAGTGTGAGTAAGCCGTTGAGTTGACTTTAACTGTTGTCAATTTGGGGGCT
Organism: Spea bombifrons; assembly: GCF_027358695.1. Taxonomy (NCBI): domain Eukaryota; kingdom Metazoa; phylum Chordata; class Amphibia; order Anura; family Pelobatidae; genus Spea; species Spea bombifrons. The sequence continues at coordinate 24,855,725 of NC_071092.1, read as the reverse complement.
GAATTCCCTTTACTGAATATACAAGCTGCTGAGAACCTTTTTGGTTTATTATAATATTAATTAATTTGTTAATCATCTACAAAGACATCTGTATTATGGGTAGATATATGCACAAGACTACCAAAGAATCCTATTTTATTTACAATTATTAAACATTATTGTTATAAAGCATTTTGATATATAGTTGTTTAATTGGCTTGCTTTCACTGTTTATCACTATTAAATGCTTACACATAGATATTTGTTATCCTAAAGAAGAATGTTATCCCTACAATAAAAATGGATCATTTTTACATTTTTTGTCTAATACAATTTATTTTTCTTGTATGCCATAGTAATTATGTCAAGAACACTGGCAAAGTTAACAAAACATTTGGTTTGGTAAAAGTTTACTAAATGTCTTTTTAAGGGCGTAACATGGCATCACACTCTGTACAAAGATTCCTGCCCACAAATAAGGAGCAGATTTCCAAAGAGAACCTTAAGTAAAAAAGGATATAAACCAGATTTCATTCAAAGACTGTATCATGTGTTAGGAACTACTATGTTGGCCTGTATATTCTGTAATATTGGAGTAGATGTGTGTAGAGCGCAAGAACAGAGCAGCACATCCAAGCATGTTCTTTATGTTATTTTTGCTACTGACATCCGTACACCAGTATTAGTCGTGGGACCCAAAGAAGCTTTCACTGGGAACTGTCTGGTGGCTCTTGACAAGATAGTTACATAAGTTAATTTCAAGATATCTACATTTTATATTTGTTGTTTATGATGTTATTTTGTTATTAAGTTAATTAAATGTTTTATCCGCTGCTGTGTTATTACTACTATATATGTAACACATCTTAAAACCAGAAAACTTCTGCCCCTTTCCTAAACTCACAAGAAGGATAACATTATAAAGCGTTATGTCTAGACTCTGCTTCATGTTATTTCATGTGTGCATGGCCGTGGTCCAGATAGGTAGGAGGAGAGGAGTAAAAGCTGAAGCAGAGCCTTATCTATATTTGGGAACTACCAGGCTCCGGCTAACCAGGGCCCTGCCTTTTCAGGGGGGCTGATGCTGTTGGTTGGCGGAGTTGATGAGATTTGTGTCGAGATTGATGATGTCTATGTGGCTATCCTCAAAATATTTAGATCTTCAGTGTGTTGGGAGGGAAAATGGGCGGGGAGAGGGTCATGCCAAAACACTGCTTCCGTGACCTAGAAATTATACACTGTGACCTCACCCTGAGTCTCTGGGGCTATCTTGTGTGTTGCCAGTGAGCTAGGATCGGGGTCTTCTTTCTGTGCTAATGGCCAATGATGTTGTTATGTCCCAGCATACTGCATGTGAAGGATGTGTTATGTGCTGGTTAGACATAAACCTTCATAGTGCAAATAGACTGATTACAAGGGGCAACTACCCCATTGAGTAAGCATATATAGAAGTATCATAAAACTACATAATGTCTTCTAAGGACTGGAAGTTAAGCATTACAGATTCTGTCAATGACAGAAAAAGCACAGACAATGACCTATCTCTTAGACCATAAGCAGGTCAGAATAAGGAAAGAGCAAGTGGCATAGTCATTTATTTAATAAGAAGAAAAGGGGAACTGCTGTGTCAAATTCGTTTAACCCCTTAGGTACCGAGCTGTTTTTTTCTCTTTTTATAATCATATATTTCTGAAAACTAGACATCCCAGTGTATTTCAAATGGTTGTATTTTAACTCTTTGCACATGCTAATTCTACGACCTGCCTTTGTTAACGTTTGTGTAGTAATTTTTGTTTGTTTTTTTAATACAAATTTTTATTTATTTATTTATTTTAATTCCAGTACAGGCATAGGTTTGCCTGGTTGTTTAAGGACTAAAAGGCTATATTAGGGAGATGTGCATTTTTCAATTTAGAATTTTACCATCTGGTTAACCTGCCCCCCCCATGTCCTATTTGGGACATATTTAAACCCGGCCAGTTTAATTCACCCCATCAAACCATACTTTTTTTTTTTTTAAACTAGACACCCCATGGGTATTTCAGATGCAAGTTTTTTTTACTTTTTAAAAATAAATGTTTTCTTTTTTTATATTTTTGGATTTTTTTATGTTTTGTTAGAACTGGATGGTTCCCTTGACGGTGTATAGTTATATTTAAAAATTTTTTTAACTATTTTCTTTTTTTCTTTTTTTTTATAATCTACAAATCACATTGTGATTAATGTCAGCCACCTCTGCTATTTGTTGATGGTACATTCCATGCAGGGTCTTTTACTTATTGTGTAATACACCCTAAATCCCTCTAGATTGTAAGCTTGTTTGCGCAGGGCCCTCCTCACCTGTTGTCTCTGTAAGTCAAATTGTTATGCTACATACTACTTGTTAAGTCCTGCCCACCCATTGTACAGCGCTACGGAATTTAATGGCACTATATAAAACTTTGCGTAGCAGTCTCTAGGGCTTCAGATGGAGTTAGGCCCCTATATTTTCCAAGTAGGTGAGTCTTGTTCTTAACCTTCACACCCTTCTGTAGTTCTATCAGCTGGCTAACTTTTCTCCATCTTGCCTTCCTGACTTCCAATCTCATTTTCCAAGGGTATGTTCTCTTGTCCTTCCTGAGTGTGTAGCCAAGCATTTCCAGGATTACGGTGGTTCATTGGTCTTATATTGGAGTTATAGTGGTAGTAGGCATGGGCTGTGAGGCATCTATTGGCATCTTCTAGCAAGGGTCAACTGAGCCTTGGTAATCAATCTCGAGGGTTGACTGTAGCAAGTTAATCCATGGTCCTATGCCTCATGTCAGCTGCTGTGTTCTGTAATGACAGGGGATGGTAGTGAAGTTTGGGCTTCGGGTGTCAGCCGCACAGCTTGTTGTTGTTCTGGGTCTCCTTGCATCTGTGGGATTCCTCACATCTGGGTTGTACTGTGCATTTGGTCATTCTCAAGTTGTGACAGTAGCTTCCTCTTGCATTGGGTTTCACACCTAGTGCTGATGTAAGCTTCTATCCATCCTTAGTTCTATCATACGATTCATATATCTCCTCTCATTTGGTCTACTGTGTTAGTAGCACTCCATCGGTTCCAGGTACTCTTGTCTTGTCCATGTATGGTTTGTTCCAGTAGCGCACTTGTCATCAGATAAGGATAATGGTCTGGGGCAGTTTTTCAAGGTTTGGGCTAGGTCCCTTAATTCCAGAGAAGGTTAGTGCACAATCCCATAGCAACTATATGCTTCCAACTTTGAGGTGCTAAAATGCTGTTCCAGCATGACTGTGCCCGTGTGCACAAAGGCCCTGCATGGCTTTAAAATTTGAGGAATAGTATACCTACGTTATATGATCACAGGATGTAGAAAAGATCTGTTTGCACATCTTAGGTCCTTTGGTGGTTTAGATGTGTTTACGTTGACAGACTGTTGTACATCTGTCTTCACTGTGTAACACTGAGTAAGCAGAAGTCTAGCATACCTAGCATGCGCATGCAATTTCTGTTGGCCTTTGATAATGACTTATGAATCTATATCTTATGAACCTTGCTTCAGATTTCAGCTTGGCTCATTATGAACATACCTCAAGTTTGTATTTGACATCCTAAGCATGCAAATTTTTCAAACTAGTTTAGCAGGTAAAAGTTCGTACGTGACACTACTTTATTCAAACGGTATCAAGAGCTCTCTTGGGTGAACACAATTGTCATGGTTTTCAGTACTATCCTGGTTTTCTACCTCTTTTAATGTTTAAACGTTCATATTACATTATGTATGTGAATGAATGAATGTTGGAGTAAAGGCTCCTGAGTCTTCTCACCACTGGGAAGATGGACACAAGTGATTTATAAGTGTTTGGGTAATTTTGTTGCAAGGTAATTAGGATTCAACAATGCACAATGCAGTTATGCTCTTTATATGAACATGGACAGTACAGTCCACTAGCATCACTTTGCACAAAGTATCTGGACATGCATCTGTGTGAAACTGTGTTTTAAAGATTTGTTTTTGTGTTAAATGAATGTGTATTTATCACACTATGATCTCTCTCTCTTTTAATTGGATAGGTAATTTGCTTTCTCTGCATTTTTGGAACACTATTTTTTGCAGCAGCCGGTTAGAACACATTCAGAGGTGGTGCTACTCCATACAGTGCCCTACACTAATATTGCCACCCTTGGTAAATATAAGCAAAGTAGGCTGTGAAAATTGTCTATATTGTTTAACCTTTTGATATCCTTGATTTTCCTTGATTTTCCTTAAAAAATACACAAACATATCAAACAATTTCAAACAGGAGACAGGTTTATAAAACAATATATATATAAAATGTTAAATGTGTGCGGCACAATTATTGGCACCACTATGAATTCATATAAGAAAATATATTTCAAGTATATTCCCCATTGATATTTTAAATTTTTAATACACCTGGGTGACTAGGAACAGGAAATAGTGAAACCATAACTTCCTGAGTGTGTAGCCAAGCATTTCCAGGATTACGGTGGTTCATTGGTCTTATATTGGAGTTATAGTGGTAGTAGGCATGGGTTGTGAGGCATCTATTGGCATCTTCTAGCAAGGGTCAACTGAGCCTTGGTAATCAATCTCGAGGGTTGACTGTAGCAAGTTAATCCATGGTCCTATGCCTCATGTCAGCTGCTGTGTTCTGTAATGACAGGGGATGGTAGTGAAGTTTGGGCTTCGGGTGTCAGCCGCACAGCTTGTTGTTGTTCTGGGTCTCCTTGCATCTGTGGGATTCCTCACATCTGGGTTGTACTGTGCATTTGGTCATTCTCAAGTTGTGACAGTAGCTTCCTCTTGCATTGGGTTTCACACCTAGTGCTGATGTAAGCTTCTATCCATACTTAGTTCTATCATACGATTCATACATCTCCTCTCATTTGGTCTACTGTGTTAGTAGCACTCCATCAGTTCCAGGTAATCTTGTCTTGTCCATGTATGGTTTGTTCCAGTAGCGCACTTGTCATCAGATAAGGATAATGGTCTGGGGCAGTTTTTCAAGGTTTGGGCTAGGTCCCTTAATTCCAGAGAAGGATAGTGGACAATCCCATAGTCCCATAGACAATCCCGTAATTTGCTTTCTCTGCATTTTTGGAACACTATTTTTTGCAGCAGCCGGTTAGAACACATTCAGAGGTGGTGCTACTCCATACAGTGCCCTACACTAATATTGCCACCCTTGGTAAATATAAGCAAAGTAGGCTGTGAAAATTGTCTATATTGTTTAACCTTTTGATATCCTTGGTTTTCCTTGATTTTCCTTAAAAAATACACAAAGATATCAAACAATTTCAAACAGGAGACAGGTTTATAAAACAATATATATATAAAATGTTAAATGTGTGTGGCACAATTATTGGCACCACTATGAATTCATATAAGAAAATATATTTCAAGTATATTCCCCATTGATATTTTAAATTTTTAATACACCTGGGTGACTAGGAACAGGAAATAGTGAAACCATAACTTCCTGCTTAAAGATTAGGTAACAAATAGGCCAAATGGGTAAGACCAAGGAATATAACTGTGATGTGCGGCAAAAGGTTGTTGCGCTTCACAAATGGGAAGCAGGTATAAAAAATTAGCAAAACCATTGATAATGCCTATTTCGACAATAATCAGGGCAATAATTAAGAAGTTCCAACCACTGGAAATTTTATGAATCAACCTGAAAGAGGATGTGTGTCTATATTGTCTCAACGCACTGTGAAGTGAATGGTTTGAGTTGCCAAAAAATGTCCAAGGATCACAGCTTGAGAACTGCAGAAGTTAGTTGTGTTTTTGGGCCATAAAGTCTCCCAAACTACAATCTGACGTCACCTACATCACCACAGAATGTTTAGAAGGGTTAAAAAAAAAAAAAGCCTCTACTCTCATCCAAAAACACACTCAGGGTTGTTAGTTTGCTTACACCAATGAAACTTCAAATGGGATTGGGTTCTATGGTCAGACGAAACCAAAAATGTAGCCTTTTGACAATAAACACCAGAGGTGGGTTTGCTGCACACAGAAAGGTACCTCATGCCCACGGTTAATTGTGGTTAAGGCTCTTTGGGGCTGTTTTTCAGCCAGAGGACCTGGACATTGTCTTAGGATACATGGCATCATGGACTTTATCAAATATCAACAGATATTAAATGAACCCCTGTCTGCCTCTCCCAGAAAGATTAAAATTGGCTGTGGTTGGATCTTTCAGCAGGACCATTTTCCAAATTATACATCAATATCAACCAAAAAAATGTTCACTGACCATAAAATCAAGGTCTTGCCATAGCCATCCCAGTCTTATCCTCATAGAAAACCTGAGGGGTGAACTGCAGAGAGGAGTCCGTCAGGTTCAATCTTGAAATTAGAAGGATCTGGAGAGATTCCTTTCCATGTATTCTCCAATCACATTAGGCATTATAGGGGAAGACTCAGAGGGAGGTATTGACTACAAGGGTACCAATAATTGTGGCACACGTATATAGATACAATTTTTCACAGCCTTCTTTGCTCATATTTACCAAGGGTGCCAATATTAGTGGAGGGTACTGTAACATAGTAATATGCTTAGAATAGTTCCCATTGGTTTAACAGGCCCTCTGAGAGAATGGATCATAAAACACAGATTCTGTAAAGTAATATAATTTTAATTTATATTTTTATGTATAATAATTACTTTGATCTTATACTTTGTATAAGATCCCCCCCTCTAAATTGTATGGCTTAGGGTCCTTAAAAATCTGAACACATTTTATATGTAAACAATGTGTATAGGTATCCAAAAGTCAATCATCCATATACATCTATTGACTACCAGTATGCCTCACACTACTTTGAATTTCTTTTTATTGCACATATAAAATGGAGTATGTGTGAGTGTCAAATAGCTCCATTACACTGTTTCTATTGTACATCCCACTGTTTTTCACTGTTCTTAAAAATTCTTTAACTTTCCATTCAGTGGTTGACCTTCTCTCTTAATTCTAAATTGCAATTTGTGTCAGCAGATCACGTGTTCTGTTGCTGTATCATGTTTTCTATGTGTTAGACATTACTATTTATACCTTTTATTTAACCTAACAGGAACTTTTATAAATAAATAGAATACTTTCCAAACCCCTTTAAAAAGTAGTGGTTTAGAATGCTTTGATCGCTAATCAATACTGACTCTAGGTTTAGTAGCACCTTAGGCAAACCACTATTCTATAATGACTTGCTTCTTAACATAGGGGAGAAATGGTTTTGGCACCTACCAATTTAGTTCCCTGGGTTGATAGTAAGAAGGAGGGGATAGATAGTAAGAAGGGGGAGAGGGGGTAGATATTAAGAAGGGGAAGAGGGGGGAGAGGGGGTAGATAATAAGAAGGGCGTAGATAGTAAGAAGGGGGAGAGGGGGTAGTTAGTAGTAAGGGGGAGAGGGGGTAGATAGTAAGAAGGGGAGAAGGGGGAGATAATAAGTAGATTCTGTGAATGCGTGAGGATGAATGAATTGGATGGATTTTGTGAATGTGTGAGAGAATAAATGAATTAATGTGTGGATGAATTGTGTGAATGAATTAGAGAATTAATGAATTAACGTGTGGGTGAATGATGAGAATGCATTAATGAATATGTGTAAATGATTTGTGTGAATGAATAATTGTGTGAAGGAATTGTGTAAATGACAGATTGAAGGAGTGACTGTATAAGTGTTTTGTGTGTATGATAGATGTATAATTGATTTGTGGAAAGGCAAAGATGGCACAAGCAGGGTGTTTGAGCTTTGGGGACCAAGATGGCACGGGCAGTGTTTATGGGACAAAGATGGCACAAGCAGGGTGTTTATAGGACAAAGATGGCACATGCAGGGTGTTTATAGGACAAAGATGGCACATGCAGGGTGTTTATGGGACAAAGATGGCACAGGCAGGGTGTTTATGGGACAAAGATGGCACAGGCAGGGTGTTTGGGGACAAAGATGGCTCACGCTGGGCTGTTTGGGGACAAAGATGGCTCACGCTGGGCTGTACTTTGTGTGTGTAATCTGGGTCCTGGTCAATTTCTATGGGGTGTGCAATTTGTGATGTATGCCTGTACTTTCGTTTTTTTAATCTATACCTTTAATGCGTAATGAGTTTGAATGTGATTTCATACATTATTTAGGTATACCTGCAAAGAGAAGGTTTGTAGAGCCTATTTAGTTGATCTATACCTGCAGTTATGTTTCCATGTGTTGTTTATTTGATTTATACCTTCAGTGCTGAGTTTGCATGTGATCCCCAGTTGATCTATACCTGCAAAACTGGGTTTGTGTGTTAATCTGTTGGATTATACCTGCAATGCTATACACGCAAGTGTTGTTTACATGCATTGTTTATTTGATCTATACCTAAACTACTGGAGGAAGGAAAAGAGAGGTGTGGCGTAGTGAATGAGGGGACAAAAGGACTCTGGGGAAGAGTACGGTAGAGAGGACCTTTCAAAGTCACAGTAGAGTCAGGAGGGAAGAAGGGACTCCACAGTCTTCCCCTAATCTGGGGTGTGGGGTCGGAGGGAGTGATCGCATGCTAGGGTGCATGAAGGGGGTGCAAAGGAAATACTTGCCTAGGGTCCAGTTTTTTCAATATTTAATGGGAAATGTTTTTGTTACAAAGTTACAAAGCAAAGCAGACCTGGCACTGGCAGATCATCACTGGACGGCGGAGGAGGTGAAACCATGTGTCATCGCACCGGGTGACACCAACCCTAGTGAAACCACTGGTCAGGAGTACTGAGATCAGCAATGGTCAGACAAAGTCAGGGCAGGAATGCAGAGATCAGAAATGGTCAGACAAAGTCTAGTCAGGAAAAAGAGATCAGTAATGGCCAGATGAAGCTGGTTTAGGAATACAGAAATCTAATATGGTCAAATGAAGGCAGGTCAAGAATATAGAGATCAACAATGGACAAGCAAAGCCAGATCTGGAATACAGAGATCAAAACACTACTAAAGGACCGCTAAAATCTAAACCACAAAAAAGCAACTAGAAAGTGGCACCTGGGCTTAAGTAGCCAACTTCGCACACAAGTACATTTCTTAATGGAAAGGGCAGAATGGTGCCTACTGCAATCTGCTGCAGGTGGAAGGACAGAAGGTATACGGAGCCATGGAGGACACAAGTTGTGCTGCAGCCTGGGAAAGCAAAGAGAGATAGAAGATTCAGCATGCCATCCAAAATCAAGACGCAAACTAGGAACCTCAATTTGAAACAATTCACTGTGCAGATGTATAATTTATCAGATAAAAATAAAGGTCAATTCTGGAGCAGTGGGTGACTTCCAGAGTCCTTCTTTAGTGAGGGTGTTTGCAATATACCACACATTTTATTACACTGACTCAAATGTCTTTTTGGGGACATTTAAAGGACTGACATTTTAAGCATCACTACTGTGGCAAACACACCCATTATTATGCAAGTTGTAAATTTTAGTAGTTTTTAATAATTCAAATTTTAAATAAAGCTGCTAATAAATTATTGAATGGTTAACGTTAATGCATTTTGTTTCTTGATTATCATTTACATACTGTGTCCTGAACCAATAACATGAGGTAATGTAACAATGTAATTAATGATTATATCTTTGAAATATGAAACCTCTCACTACAGATTATTTGCACTTAAAGCTGGAATTTTAGGGCAGATGTAAATGTGTTAATTACCACATAAGAGACACTCCTAGTGACCAATAATTTGACAGTGCTGTGAGGGAAACACATTACAGAATGCCATACAAAAACATTTTTTATCAGTGTGGGAAAAGTACAAATACTACTATGTAAGTGTATCACTGTTTATATAATGAACCAGTCATCTGTTTGCAGTTGAATAAATCACACACCAAGCTGAATAAATAGGGGAAAAGAACAGTAAATATATAAGTGGGCACATGCTGAACGGTGCAATAAAACAGACTGCCTGGCGTTTTGTGTTTTTGGTTATTCAGCATAATTTAAATTATAACTTTATGTATATTATTTATTTTCTTTAGTGGTGTCCATATCTAGGAACTGTCTAGGCATGCTCTACTGGAAGAAAGGATACTTTCTTGTGTTCCATGTAGCAATGTAGAGGAGCAGAACAACAGTGGAGGTCTGCTTTCATTTGTGGCAGGTGTAAAACACGAGCAAAACGTCCAGTGGGTCGGAAATGTGCCTAGACCCCCAAAAACACCCCCTTTGTAGGTAGGATAGGGCCCAAAGAAATGAACCAATGCTGAGCAGAGTAGGGTTTATTAATAAAGGTTGTGTTACAACACTGTTATTGTTTGCAAGGCTCTTCTCAACTCCTGTTCTGGGTTTGGGATATATGCGCTAAGAAGAAAAGGCCTATCCGGGCATAGTCGGAAGACTTGGCAGAAGGTGGCAAAAGCTCTGGATACATTCCTCTAAATGAGCTGCCCCTTCCCTCCCTACACATGAAACGATAATGAGAAGCTCCACCTAAACAAGCCCCCTACCTCCCTACACATGAAATGAGTAGAGCTGCTGAGCAGCCCTGGATAGATTTCCCTAAATGAGCCCCCCTACCCCTCAAACAAGCCCCCCGCTCATGAAAGAAGTACAGCTGCATCAGCTCTTGATATAATCCCCAAACGACTCTCCCCCCTTACCCTGCCTGTGTGCCAAGGAGAGCAGATGAAAGCAATTGACCCAGTCTTAAGAAGGAGGAGGTGGTATGCTGAGTGAGAATGTCAGGAGCCACAGAGAGAAAAGCCCAGGGAGGTGAGAAAATAGACAAGGTACAGCGAAATGCACAAATGAGAGCAACAAGACGCCCCAGAAGTTTAAACGAGACACCCTGCAAGTGCTAACGGAACACCCTGCAAGCACTAACAAAACACCCCAGCAGCGCTAACGAAACACCCTGAAGGAGAGGGTCCTGAAGTGTGTCAAATCCTTGACACGCCTCCCAAAAATTCAGGCCGAAAACAGCCTTCATATTGGTCCCAGTTGCTCAAGACAGTCCTGACTTCTGCAGGAGAATTAGGCACTGTGCATGAGAAAAAGAGGCAGAGACGCAGTGTTCATTAGACGGAATGCACCGTGAATTCTGCTTGTAACAGTCATTTAATTTTCCCACTGTCCTAGAATGAATTTGCTTGGAACAGAGCCCCTTAGATTTCAGAACTGCCTCAACTGTTCTATCACATAAGGTCAAAGTTTCTCAACCAGAGGTACATATCGCACTTCGGGCTGTCAAGGCATGGTCAGGATGTGTTTAATACTTCTATGGTTTCAGAAAGTGTTCAGAAATGTCAGAGTGGTACTTGTTTTGGTGTGATAGTTTTAGCAGTGGCATGGATGTTGGCATAGATATTTAACTATATATACGGTATATGTTTATACATAGATAATTCTATGGATGTATGTATATCTTGGGGAAACTGAAATGTTAAGTTTATGTGAGTATACATGTATGTGAATATAAATGAAAAACCTGCACCAAGCATAAAATCTAGTGCATTGTTACCAAATCATATACAACTGAATGATTAGATTCTGCAATTTATTTGTGTAAAAATTTAACTCCTGTGTGCTCCTGTGTGTTAAATACTTGCCTTGTTGAAATTGAATGTGTGTAAGAGAGGGAGGCTGTATATTGTGTGTACACATGGTACTGTCATAGGCGAATCATGTAATCTCAATACTGTGTTAAATGTCTCCCTAATATAAGCTGTCCGTTAATGGGTTAATAACTTCCCTCCTTGGTACAGGATGAGAGTATGAGGGGGAGAGAAATACCAGAAGAATGAAGTCACAGAGCTGCTTGGGCATTGCCCTCTGTACAGTGATTGTGACATAAACTAAGCAGAACAAACACGTTCTCAGATTTTGAGACAATGCCCTCTGTGTTGTGATAAGCAGTTTTGTGTGTTGTGTACACAGTACCATAATCTACAAACTGACACGCAATACCTAATCAAATTGATTCACCGTGATTCTGTCTTGTCTTGTATATGCATGTTACATGTACAAACCTTTCTTTTAACATTAGAATTATTTGGTTTGTCTACTTTCTCTTTTTGACTGTCAAGTACTGTCTGTGTTGTGCTTCTTCCTCCAGCCCGGCAGTTATGTGTACTGACACTGACTAGGCCGTGGGTGGCTTGCCCACGGTGTGAAATCATGAAATCCAATATGTCTCTGCTCAGTGAATCGGTTATAATAGAAATTTCTAAACTCTCCCAATCCGCCCATTTATACTAAGAGGACTATTCTGAGCTCAGATTCTGCCAGTGAGCGCCAAAGCAGTTAATCTGGCCAGAAAGGTGTTACACCTATCATAATAATAACACTGTCTTACACTGGCTAACACTGGGTTAGAGTATAGTACAGTTTGTGTTCACATGGAAATATAGGAAACCATATGAAGGCTAACCATCTATTTTTCACTCTATGTTTCTATGTTTATTAAGCATTGTAGAAATTCTACCCTTATTATGAAAGTTTATCTAGCACAAATAATGTATATACAGCTTTATGCAGTCCATAGGATGTGACATTAAAACCACAGAGACAACCAATAGTAAGCAAGTAGAAATGATGGATGTACAGACAGGGTTGGCTAGTAGCCTTGCCCTGGGTTAGGCCTAGGGTAGCAAAGAAGATAAATATGCAATTGAATACATTGTAATCTTCTTTGAAGGCTTCTATTGAATACTGATAAAATTTTGGGGAAGTGAATTCCAGAGATATGGAACACAAGATAAAGCCTTTAAGCATAAATAGGAAGAGCTGATAATGGCGTATACATGCAGCCCATGGTTATAGAATAAAGGCTGCCAAGGGAAAATGTTTGTTATGACTGCAGAAGTATGTCCAGTTGCCTGCTACATTGTGCATTCGTATTTGGGCAAACATGAAAACGACCACGAAGGGTGCGTTTTCGTTGTTCAGCCTGAATACCGAGGAAACGAACATGTCGGCAGCAAAACGTATACGAAGACGAAGACACACAAGAATCTTCGTGTTTGTCTTCGTCTTCGTTTACTAATCTCTCTGGTCCCTTCCCCATCTAGCCTATCTACGCAGCATAGAAGGGGTTAACGGGAGTGGAAATCCGTAGGTTCGCCGTCAGGAGTTAAAGGGTCATGCAAGCGACTCTATCGGTCGCCTGCAGGGGCCTCCTCTGGCATCAACCAATCCGTAGGTTCGCCATCAGATGTTAAAGGTCCATAAGAGCGACTCTATTGGTCGCCGGCAAGAGCCTCCTCTATCAGGCGACCAATAGAGTCACTTGCATGAACCTTCAACATCTGACGCCGGAACTAGGCCTGGGGAGACCATCCCGCTCCAAGAGTTAAAGGTCCGTACGAACGACTCTAATTGTCCCTCATACGGACCTTTAACTTCTGCAGCAGGGAGACCAGGCCGAGTTTCGGCATGAGGATTTTAAAAGTCTGTACGAGTGACTCTATTGGTATCCAGCAGGGGGCTTGTCTGCCATCAACCAATGAAGTGCAGGTGCACTTCATTGGTTGATGCCAGAGGAGGCCCCTGCCGGCGACCAATAGAGCGGCACGTACGGACCTTTAAAATCCTGGCGCCAAAGCTGCTGCATAGTGCGTACCGCATAAACCCTGTATTAACCCCTTCTACAAAAAAACAGCAAAAAACTAAGAAAAAACAAATATGTACAGAAATATTCGCCTGAACTGAACACAGGAACGGGCGAATATTCGTGGAATACGAAGATTCTTTCCCCCATGAAGGCGAACACGAAGAGTTGGCCGGTGCCAAAGTCGAATAAAAACGTAATGTACATACCCAGCCGAACAAGCATCATCAGGCATCTGTTGGCCTTCAAGTGGAAGGGCTGCTTCATCATCAACAGTCCGGCCCTGAATAGGATCAAAATTAGTAGCATAAAAGCAAAGCAGTGAAAAACAAATCATAGAAACATAGAATTTGACGGCAGATAAGAAGCAGTCAGTCCAGCTACTCTGCCTATTTTTCCTGATGTAGACACAGGATAGATTCAGGATAGCTGTATGCCTATCGTGTGCATGTTTATTTACATCATTATATTAACCTCTACCATTTCTGTTAGGATGCTGTTTCTTTTATTTACCACCTTCTCTGTAAAGCAAAAAAGTTAAATCCTAGTATCAGAATTCTAGGTAGCTTGGAGTGGAAAAGTAGATTTAGGAGAATCACGATTAAATGGGTACTAGAGTATTGCAAGACAGATCTGTAGATAACAAACGTCAAACAAGAACCTATCGGCCAATTGAGTCAGCACTTTTTCAAACACTTTTTTTCTGCATAGCTTTTTCTTGAATTTGTTACTATGATAATCTGTACTATTTACAATGAAAGTCTATTTTGTAAAGTATAATTTTCTCCACTACCCCTTTGTCTTCCCAGGTTGATTTTAATCTATAGTCCATTCCTGTGCTAAACTAAATTAATATTCAATATGGGTCAAAACAGAAAAGAGAATAGTAAGCCATGTGAGTTGGCTCTAGAATGTTCTGGGCTTGCCTTTAAACAGCTGTTGGTTGAGAAAGTCACATTTAAAGATAATATTAGATAATCCAGATCGATTTGAGAAAGGTGAATAGAGAATAGTCTGTGGTGGAGGGAGACAGAACAATCCAACAAGTAAAAATAAATAGACGGGGTCGGTAACCTCATAGCTGACCTCTTTCAGTATCTAGGCATAGACTCTGCTCTCAGTGGAAATAGTTAGGATGATTTAGAGTTGCTGGATATCATTCTATGAAAGAAGAGCCATAAGGTCAGTGAATGAAGACACAGTTCATTAAATTCCCTCTTATTCCCTCAGTGTTAGTCATGTTACTGTGCAGTTATGATCTTTGAATAAGCAGCCCGGAAAACAGCTCTCTGTAATTTCAACTCAATGCATTACAGCTACATAACTTGATTACTCATATCTCCCTGCCAAAGATACTGCTTTTGTATAATTTAAAGACTAAAACTTGAATGTGCAAATGTATGCAAATTTATGTAAAAACATATTAACATATAAATAACCTTACCACTGATAACTCATTTAACTGTAACACCACCACAGGCTGGCATAGGCGTACCAATTATATCCCTGCTGTGCCATGCACTGCAGACCATACCCACCAAACAAAATTATGAGGGTACCAGCCCCATGAGTGTCCTGCACTTAACCCGGAGGCTTGTGCACCACGAGTCCAATCACCTGTAATGGTGGTTATCCCTTGCCCCATGCCAGCGACCAACCGCATCAATCGGAATAGCACTAATAATGTGGAGGGAGGGCGGGACGATGCTAAATTCACTTCAGGTCAGCTACCAATAAGGAGTTGAAAACTTTTACCAGGAATTGTGGATAAATGGACGGAAAGGAAAATTTGTTAAAAATGTCACATCCTGCCAGGGGGAAATTTTGTCTAGACTTCCATCTTTAATTTATACAGTAACATTTTATGTGAAACTGTATCAGATTTGTGTGAGGTGCTGGGATCAGAGATCTCTCTTGTAACCAGCCTTTAAGCAATGGCACAGTTGAGACACAGGCAGCCCATAGAGGCAATTTGTCACCTGATTTTGTGGCAGGGTGACTTTTGCCTCCCGGACCCGCTAAACCAGGCAAGAATACGTAGCTGGAAAATACAACCTGCTGGCACGCCTTCAAGAATAGAAGAACTTGCAATATATCGGTAAAAAAAAGTAGTTTTTATTCAGGTCCGTATTCTTGTGAAAAAAAAAAAGATCTTTAAAAAATGCGTTTGGCACCTAGAGGAGCTTTGCCAAAAACTAGCATCTCATTGTTGAAAGTGATTAAATAGTCACACCAATTAAAATAATTAAAAATACATTGGTACGTTAATGAAATTTCCACAGCTCGTCATTAGATAGAATATCTAAACAGCAAAAAAAATACTGGAAATGGAAATAACAAACAAGCAAAAAAGTATGCAAGCTGACATATGTAAGATAAAGTAATGAATCAATATAATTAAAGACATAATGCCAACGCTTGTAATAAATATATCTGAAATTGATTCTTATGAAAAGGATCAATTAAATAAGTTGCAAAAAATAAATATATTTGAAATATTATATATATAAATATATATATATATATATATATAAAGAAAACACAACACATCATACTGGGAATATAGAGCTAAAGGTCTTCTATTGGCCAAATTGAAAATCCAATACACCTCACGCTCATTAAGGTAAATGAGTATATCACCACCTCTAGGGGAATTGATAACTCGTTATATTCCCATAAATGTAAAAAAAATTAAGGTTACCATTGTTACACAAAGCAATATGTTTACCAAGAGGACAAAAAGATGTGTGTGAGTCAATACTCACATATTGTACACCACATTTAACACATGTAATCAAATTACGGGTGGCACAATTTATAAATTATAAATGGTTTAATATAAAAAGTATGTGATATGACAGCATTATATAAATATATTCAGGGCTAATACAAACCATTGTGTGGAAATCTGTTCAAAAACAGGACTATGCATAGGACACGTGGTCACGCGTTTAGACCGGAAGAAAGGAGATTTCGTCTAAGGCAGAGGAAAGGGTTTTTTACAGTAAGGACAATAAGGATGTGGAATTCTCTGCCTGCAGAGATAGTTTTATCGGAGTCTGTACAGATGTTTAAACTGCACCTGGATGAATACTTGGAAAAACATAACATTCAGGGATGTAATCTTTAATTATGGGGAAACAGCTTATTGATCCAAGGAGGAATCTGACTGCCGTTTTGGGGTCAAGAAGGATTTTTTTACCTGGTTAGTGCAAAATTGGAAAGAGCCAAACTGGGGGGTTTTGCCTTCTTTTGGATCAACAGCAAAAAATTAACAGATATAGGAAAGGCTGAACTTCATGGACGCATGTCTTTTTTCAGCCCATATAACTATGTATGTACTACGTGTAGCCATGAAGGGATTTCTTGTGGGCTTACATGTAAAAAGGTAGGGGACAATAAATTGCCCAATGTTTTAGATTTGCTCAGTTATTATAACTGGCATCTGTTCTCAATACCCTGAGATGTTTTCATAATTTTATTGAATTCTCTGCTATATGGGATAGAAAAGACTATACTATTATCATTTGCAAAACTTGATAAAGGAGATGAATAATCAATTAATAGATCCTCCGTAGACCTTTCATTGGCCAATGTATAAGATCATAATATCACATTTCTTTATTTTAATCTCTCTACCAGATCCTGTGCTTGATTATCAGAAGGTAATTGATCAATGCAAATTTCCTTGATCTAATCAACAGCTCTACAGGAATACCGCTAATAACATTTTATAGGTGACAACTTCTAGCATTTCCTGCTACTTGTTTTCTATGTTTTAGTAGTTACTCAGCAATCAACAACAATCAAAACAAGATCTAAAAAGGAAACTGTATCAGGATGTGAATCATACTGTATGTAAATACAAGAGTTAAATTAACCCTTTAATGACAAAGCCCGTACATGTACAGGCTCAAAATGCATTATTTTCAATGGGTTTAGGGACCGCCCATTGTCCTTAAGGGGTTAATGACCTCTGCCTTGCTCTGCCTTGCTCTAGAAGCTGAAGGTAAAGGTGATGGACTGGCCAAGCATGTCTCCATACCTAAAACCTATTGAGCATCAGTGGGGCATCCTCAAATGGAAGGTGGGGGAGCGCAAGGTCTCTAACATCCACCAGCTCTGTGATGTCGTCATGGAGTGGAAGAGGACTCCTGTGGCAACCTGTGAAGCTCTGATGAACTCCGTGCCCAAGAGGGTTAAGGCAGTGCTGGAAAATAATGGTGGCCACACAAAATATTGACGCTTTGGGCCTAATTTGGGGTGTACTCACCTTTGTTGCCAAGGTTTTAGGTTAATGGCTGCGTGTTGAGTTATTTTGAGGGAACAGCAAATTTACACTGTTATACAGGCTGTACACTCACTACTTAACATTGTAGTAGAGTGTCATTTCTTCAGTGTTGTCACATGAAAAGATATAATAAAATATTTTCAAAAATGTGAGGGGTGTACTCACGTTTGTGAGCTACGGTATATGTATATGCATAAAACATTCAAGGGCTAAGTGATGGCAGATATGTAAAATATTCGTTACTGGCCTATTTGATAATCAAATAGGACTCAAGTTGTGTGGTGTAATTGTCAGCATCTCCCCCTTTGCAACCATAGCAGCCTCTATCCTTCTAGGAGAGTTTTGCATGAGATTTTGCAGTGTGTCAGTGTGAATCTGTGCCCATTTAGCACATTTGTAAGGTCAGCCACTGATGTTGGGTAAGAAAGTCTGGTGTTCCAATTAAGTTAATTAAGTTAAGGTCTGGGCTCTATGTATAACACTCATGTTCCTCCACATCAAACTTGTGAAAGTCATGCTGGAACGGGAATGGACCTACCCCAAAGTGGTGCCACAAAATTGGAAGCAAAATGATCTAAAATGTCTTTTATGTTGCAGCATTAACATTACCATTCACTAAGGGGCCTAGCCAGATTCTACTGCCACTGTTTGTCTAGGGAGATGGCATGCATATGTGCTTGATCTGTTAGCAATAGGTGTGGCTGAAACACCTAAACTCAATTATTAGGAGTGGCCACATACTTTTGGTCATATAGTTTAGGTCACCTGCTGACAGATCTTGTGCTGCATGAATGGTTTGTGTTAAGTTCACAGAAATTAAATGAACTGTCATTATCATTTAACCCCTTGATGTAACAGGTATTGCAGCCAACCATACAGGTCACTGGAGCCCATCATACTAATCATTATTACATCAGTAA
This sequence comes from Spea bombifrons, assembly GCF_027358695.1. Classification (NCBI taxonomy): domain Eukaryota; kingdom Metazoa; phylum Chordata; class Amphibia; order Anura; family Pelobatidae; genus Spea; species Spea bombifrons. Next base: position 24,836,959 of record NC_071092.1, on the reverse strand, counting down.
AGTAAAATTTAAAAAGTACAAATAAAAGTTTTAAATAATTTAAAAATTAAAATTAAATAAAATGCTAAAATGAAAAATGATCACCATGACATGACATTAGTGAACCATCCAGTCCAAAGAAAACACATCCAAAAAATGTAAAAATGTGTCATGTTCAAATAGGACATGGGCTGCAGACTAACAAGATGTCAAAATGAAACCCAACAAACCAATGCATGGGTGATATAACAGTACTCAGATGTTTCTGAACACATATTGGGGTGTTGTTTGGCAGTGACACATACCAGGAGCTATAAATGTATACCTAAAGAGCATTATGTGTGAAAAAAAATCCAGACAAAAAATGACTACCACAAACTTTGACAAAGGTTAGTGGTAGAATTAGTACATGGCAAGGGTTAAAATATTCTGGGTGTCTAGTTTTCAAAAACACATGGTTTGATGGAGTAAGTTGAATTGGCTAGGTTCAAACATGTCCCTAATGGAACATGATGGCCAGATAACCACATGTCAAAATTCAAATTTAAAAAAAACAGAATTGCTCAAATAGGACATGGGTGCCAGATTTGAAAAAAAAATGGTTTTGAAATAGCAATATGCTACTTGTTCTTATTGCCTTATAACCACAAAAACATTGGGTATTTCTAAACTCAGGACAAATATTATAATCTATTTAGCCTTTGTAGATGAGTATATTATCAAATAAGCCAGAAAAGTGCTTTTTCTCACTAAATGAGAGAGAAGAAAAATACAACTAAACAGCAACACCTCAAAAATGTAGGAACAGCCATTGTCAGGAATTATACAAAAAATAAAAAACAGCTATGTCCTTAAGGGGTGAAGACTGTAATAGGTCCAAGTTATAACCTTCTGATATGTTGATGAGCCAGGCTTTTTCTAAATAAATAATGAGTACTTGGACATAATTGAGTTATTGTTTTCTACAGATTTATTGTCACAATTACACAGGGGCCCCCAGTCTGCCCTAAATCTAAACTTAATAGCTGTGCGGCTGCAAGTTTTAAAGTGGCCATAAGACCGCCTCCGCTGGCTGCATAATGATTTTGAAGCGGCCAGCATGCCTGCACCATGCCGCCCAGCGCCTCAGTGAAGCTCTTCATCACAAGAACAGTTCCTCATGACGGGGGGAAGAGCACATCAGAGGAGAGCAGTCTGCAGGTAATGAAGCCAGCATAAAAATAAGTATTTAAAAAAAAAAGTTGGGGTAGAAGGGGACCCATATTCAAAGGCAGGGCTACCTTGGGACAACAATTAAATACAAAAAGGGGATGGCTGTAGGTTATAAGTACACAACAGGGTATTTGGGGCATCACATAAATCAATACACAAAGGGGGGTGGGTGGCTGGAGGCAATACACATTGGTACATTAAACAGTTCGAAAGGGGGCATCAATACACAAGGAAGGGGGGCTGGCTGGGAAAATCCCATAAATCAATATACAAGGGTGTGGAGACATAAATGCACAAAGGGGGCTGGCTGGGGGCACAAATACACATGGGGCAATATACAAGGGTGTGGCTGGGGCATCAATACACAAGGAGGAAAACACACAAACAACAGAGCAGTTTTGTGTAGCTTAACCTGTCCTGATGCAGGTGTCAGTGTGGCAGAGCCTGTCCTGGTGTGTATGTTTGGGTGTCGGTGTGGAAAAGCCTGTCCGGTGTGTGTGTGTTTGGTTGTCACTTTGGCAGAGCCTGTCCAGTGTGTGTGTTTGGGTGTTGGTGTGGCAGAGCCTGTCCGGTGTGTGTGTGTGTGTGTGTTTGGGTGTCGGTGTGGCAGAGCCTGTCCTGATGTCTGTGTGTGTTTGGGTGTCGGTGTGTAGCAGAACCTGTCCTGGTGTGTGTGTTTGGGTGTCGGTGTGTGTCTGTCCTGGTGTGTATTTGTAATCTGTTTCCTGGCACTTTACTTACTGTAGGAATAAATTACATTTAATTTATACTTCCAGAGATAAAACACCCTCCTGAATTAGTAGTCGCTTCAGAGGACAAAACTTTCTAGGCCCAGAAATCAATGAGAGGAAAAGATGGGCATGGATGGTGGGCTGATTCGGTGGCGCAATGGGCCACTTGACTAGACTTGCCCCCAGGCCTTAGGCTGCCAGCCCGCCCCTGCAAAAAACACATGAAAGATGAGAAAGATTATTTTACTCCACTAGGTAGATAATGTTTAAATACAGCAGTTGGTAGATTGCAGGCGAGTGCAGCTTCAACTCATTGACTTCACTAAAGTTTTAGGAAATGACAATCCATCCAACGTTCTACTGTAAGAAGCATTGATCTGCATACCTGGGAACTCTCCGGGTTTGACAAGGAGACCCCCTGGTGAAGCACCGCTTCTCCAGTTCCCCGGTCAACACCCGAATCCTCCGGGTCACGGGAGCAGGGTCTTGACACGCCCCGTCCATTTCCCCTTTAAATGTTTTTTTTTCCATGATGTCAGCTGGAACGCCCCAGACATCAGCGGGAACGCCCACTGATGTCAGTGGATCAGCCCACACTTTTATGAAGAATAGTTATACTGAAAACAGGCCTTATGTGATCTTTACTTTTTTTTACGTTTGTCTATAATGATCAGTCCTGTTGCATTTTATTGGAAAAAAAAGAAACACAAACTATTTTAATGGAAATTGTTTTTATTTCTTGCTGCCACTACAAAATTCTTTACTCGTATTTGAAGGATGTCACTTTGAAGTCCCCTTTCACAGAAAGATAGGTAAGCTTGTCATAACCATGGCGGTTTGGGAAAGAAATTTCATGGCCATCTGGAAGTTTTACATCAAACTTGTCCCCATGAAATTTGATAGAGATCTGAAGAAAAAAGTGCTGGAATTACAAATGGTTCCCAATACAGAGGTAGCAAGAGATGCACATGACAAGCAAAGAGGGATCAATATGGGATTTATAGGCATCATAAAGAAAAAGCAACAAAGAAAAAAAATGGTAGAGAATAGGTTGCAGACTTAAATATTGAGGAGGTACATCACAGCGTTAAAAAGTTTTTTTTTTACAAGGAATTTCACATATGTAGCATCATGCATCCTAATATCATTATTTATTTCAAACCTTAAATAGTTTAGCATTTCCCAAAAAATACCTCACTTGTAAAGGTACGTATGCATCCATTTACAAACAACGAGCAGAGGTATACATTCAGACGAAGATGATCAGATTTTGTATGCAATAATTGAAGTGACTAAAACTTAGTTGCCCACATCTGTCTTGGATCGTCAGAACACAATATGGATGCATCTTAAAATTTTTCTTACTAATATTAGTTTAAAGTCGTTCAATAAAATACATTTTAATAGTATTGACTATGGTACATATATTTAATGGCATTTAATACCAAATTAGTTTGACATTTATGTTACATTTAGGCTTAGGAGGGGTTCTGGAGACTCTTTTGGTGACATAAAATAGCCAAATAAAATAGGTCACTGATCAGACAGTTGTCTCCTGGTCAGTGGTGTGTTTACCTTGGGAGCCGACCCTAGGCAGCACCCTCCAGCCGATAATCCCCCGATAATCCCCCCCTCCACTCATTGGGGAGATCAAAAGTCCCCCATTTAACCATCCCATTGTGCAGTGAGACACTGGGGGACTTGATTGCCTAAGAGGGTGATAAACTCCTGGTTTTGTAGCAGGGACACTGCCACCTAGGACAAGACCTGGATATGTCACTGCTCCTGGTTGCCCTAATCAAGCAGTCTCTAAAGGCTAAAATAAGAGGAAATCTGTAAAATATAGTATGTTATGGATATGTCTGTTTAATGGGAAGGATGTGTTACAACAAAATGTTTACATCACCTATGACTCAGAAATGTGACATAAACTAACAAATTTCATAGAAACTACAAGACGGCTACAAACATGGGTAGCAAGTCTCATAATCTCCATGGAAATGTCTCATCTTGACAAGTGGCACACGGCATCAAAATATGAAAATTTTAACAGATATAAGCTAATGCAATACTTGGCTTTGAATTTCTAAACATGTAATACCAACACTGACCTTGGCATCTGATCCTGGTGTGAAACACATGTGGCTAGACCTCTGCTCCGACTCCCAGTTGTTGCTGTGCTTGGAGTTGCAAACAATGGTATTCTCAGGCAAGCGAGGGTTAAAGTGTAATCCAATGTCACTGGCGCTGCGCCCCAGGTTGAAGGAGAAGCTACACAGGAATGAGGAAAGAAAGTATAGTGTATCTTCCAGACAGACATGGGTGAACTGTACATTACCATTCTGGGTTCAGAAACAATAATGTATAAGTAATACATACAATATGTGTACAAGAGGGCTTCATGTATTCTGTATTGGATTTAAATTGATGTTAATATTATGTAGCAAATATATCAAGTTCACTTGAAATATGAGTCAATGGTATGTCAACAAACACATTGAGTATGCTCAGTAATAAAATAAAAAAATCATTAACAGGAGATAAAGGCTACTTTCGAATGGCTCTGTTCTGCGACAAGCACCTCTTCCACTGTTTCCTGTGGTTGTTCTCTGCCCTGGTAAAGTTGGTATATAAACTATGCCCAGTCCCAATAAAGTGTGTTCTCTTGCATTCTGACTGGCGTGTTGTGTCATGTATGGTGGTGTGGTTCTTTGGGAGACCCTTTTTCCCCAGGGGAGGACCTTTACTCAGAGAACTGGAACGGCTACCCCTGACTTTTGCTATGAGGAAGGCGGCAATGACGGCCAGGGACTGGTAGACCCCCTTATTTCTGTTACATAAACACAAGCAACTTATCTAGCCTTTTTCATAATTAAGATTACATAATAATTTTGTATCCTGCCTCTGCACTTTTTCAATTTCTGTAACGTCCCTTTTAAGAACAGGTGGGCAGAATTTCATTGTGTATTCAAGGTGGGATCTTATGATTAAGTAACAATGGAATTTATTCACTAAATGGAAAGTTGACCAGGGAGTTGCTAGAGGGATGTGTTGGAGCTACTTGACTTATTGCTTATAGATTATGTAGGTTCAACCACAGCTGCAGAAATAGTTTGACTGGCCCTGTATAATATGTTATGTAGGAAAAGCACTTTTTGTATAGTGAAGTGAAGGCGTTAAAACCCCAATGTTCCTTCCAACTCTCCCTTTAGTGAATAAACACCAATATTTTATTGGCCCTTGCAGCAGCTGACTGACAAATAATGCATTGCTTCCCTTCACATCTGTGCTAATTTTTACCCATAAGGCTTTCACATCACCCCGAGTACCAGCATATAGGATTTCCTTAATAATAGCCATTTATTCGGGTTTACTTTATGCCCCTATAACCATTTAAATTAACTGTTCAACAACAAGAATTATCTAATAATGTTTCTGTGAAATAGGAACTAAATAGGAAGTACTATTCATCACTAACTGTAGCTACCTAATTTTGTATGGCAAGCTTTTTGCATTTACTAGCTATGTCAGGTTTCTTTGTGTTAAGCAACTTTTATATGTTTTACTTTAAATAGCTTCTTATTTGTGCTGAATCCACCACTCTGTTTCTGCCTACTGTAGGGCAATATTTCAGAATATCTTGGAAAATATTGTTAAACTGGAAAGCATGAGATAAAATATTTAGGATAGTGTGGCCATATCCTAAATATGTCATGAACTTACTTCTTAAAATCGTCCGTGAGTTTTCCTTTAATCTTCAAACTTTCACCAGCCTTCAGCTCCAAATTAAGGATTTCAAATTTCTCCTAGAATTGTAGAAAAGGCAAAAACATGAGGTAATAAGGAGACTCATGTGAACAAGTTATATCAGATTCTCTTAGAACAGCTGAATATTATATGGTTCTCAGGACGGAAGCATAGCAATAGAAAAATAAAAAGTCACAATCAAGATATGCACAGAGTCTAATAAGTATTCTTATAATAACTTGCCCCACAAATACTTGTGGTGTTAAGTAGTTATTGATCTCAGAAAACAAACACCTGCCTATAGTTTGCAAAGGTGGAAAGAAGATCACAGAAAGAATGAGGTGGAATACACTAAAGCAGTTGTCTTTGAGCCATAAACTGGTGTAGAAATCTGGAACAACTAGAAGAAACATAATATCAAACTCTTCTGAATATTCCCAGTAATTGTCCTCATAATTTCAGAATTTAGTTCTTTATTTTAAGGGTATGTGAGACAAGGGTATGTGAGACAAGGGTATGTGAGACAGTACATAGAAGAAGATTGGCCTTCAAAGTGGTCCTAGACATTCTAGAACAAATTATAGTATAAACTATGGAAGTATTAGGACACAAGCTCGAACATAATGACAGACTGCTCCAGATGTACCAAGTGTCATTATGAGGAACTTGCCAGGTTTCATTCGGAGTCTCCAGTGAAAAGCTGCTTCCCGAGGCAGAGGAGCATTAATAATAAAAATATCAAGTATCAATCACACTTGTTGCTTAGGTTTACTCTTTTCCCCAGCCAGATGGTCTAATGCTAATAATCTAATCCATCTGAAGGCTGAGTACATGGCATAACAAGTCAATAGATTTCCCTTTGTCAGAAGGACCAAACATATTCAGTGCCTTGGCTTCTGTTTTGTGTGCATGATAGCAGTGCATATTGCCTGGCGTAAGGAACAAAGCACAAGAAAGGAACTATATATTATTGTGGATGTTAAGTACCGGTAATTATTTGTCTTAACAATGTTTAAGAAGTTAATTTTCACCGACAGTTTCCGTATCTTCTCAATGAGAAAATGTGTGTAAATATAGAGAACAAGTTGATATGTGGTATGACAATGAAACAATTGTGAAACTTAAGAAACAAAGGGATAATTATGTACTAGCACCAGGGCATCAGTTGCAGCAGCTAAGCAAGGGGATGCATATACAAGGAAGTATAGAAACAGGAACAAAGGAAGAGGGGGTTGAATAGATGGAATGACAATATAGAAGCAGAGAAAGTGTACAAAAAGTGTTGGCAACAGAGCTCTGAGGCTTCTGGAACTGGGTGTAAGCTTAAATCTTGATAGTGATAAGCACATATTATTGCAATGTAGGTCTGGAACAGAGGAACATCTACAACTTACACTCTGCCACCATTAAGTGTTGCTTATTGAAAGATGATCTTAGTTGAAAAACATTATATATATATACACACACACATATATATATATTTACATATAGTTACTTCATTGACATTTCGCTTTAATAACTTTTTTTTTTTTTTTTCCCCAAATTAAAGAGACCATCTGGTCACTATACATTAGCCAATAACTAGAAAACTATATACTGATCATAATGAATGTCCAGAAAAAAAGAAGTACCCCTAAGGAATGACCTGGATTATTAGGTCTACTCATAGGTACCAACCTATGAGTATCAACCCAAGAAAACATAGACTCTTTAGTTGTAGCTAATATCTTTTAATGGACTGAAGAAAGGACTACTGAAGTCCTAAAACATTATGTGATTGTAGTTTTCTCTCTCTCTGTTGGTCCAATAAAAAGATATCAACCTCAACTAAGGAACCCATTTTAGATTTTGTAACAGGCCTTACAACATTTGCTTGTCTACTACTTTGGTTGCATTCATGCTAAGTGGCACCATATAACACATAAACATAGTCAAATTATTTTATACATAAAGCAGAATAAAAAAATAACTTACGGCCATGGTGGAGAGATACTGAATAGGCAGGGGGTAACTGAAATGCAAAGTACCCTGTTAAGGAAATGGCTCCTATTTATACCTCCCATGCACTGTTACATATTAACTCGTATAGATCCGGGTGTTGTAAAATTTAGGACTTTGCACTGGTATCAGTATTTGACTGTCTCTGTAAACCTCACACAATTATTGAGCCAGTACGAACATTTATTTAAATATTTGCAGAATGGCGGGTGGAATCGACTCAGAGGAGGGCAGGGGAGGTATATATTGGATGATGCAGTGATGTTACCAGTGTTTGCCGTTAGTGACTCAATATAGAATTAGTCTCCATTTGACAATGAATGGACGATCCAGGTTTTCTGCAGCGATATGTCATTGTCACCACTATCTTGGATTCATTTGTGACCTGCTTGCCTTGGTTTAACAATTTAACTTGTATTCAATGGAGTGTCTAAATTAAGTTCAATATGAAGCCCTGTGGTTTTAATGAATTGCAAGTCCATTGCTTTTCCCAGATGGCTTTAATAGTTTTTGTCTGTAATTCTCCATTTTCCCCTGAAGCTCGCATTTGTTTGTATTCTCATAGCATGTATCAAACATGTGTTTCTTGTGAGTGTAGGATCTATGGGTCTAAGATAATTGAGGTTGATAGTACTTCACTAAGAGTTGTCCATTGTCCCTTCCTGGTTTTTTTTGTAGCTACAGCTGCAATGTACAGTGTGAGGGTGATGACCATAAAATTGGGTCTATTCACAAAATTTAAAAAAATTAGAGTTTGCACAAGTTTAATAAATGCCTTGCTCACAAATTTAGTAATGCCAACTCCTACTACCACTCTTTCAACTTAATTCAACTAAATTGTCCAGTAAGAAAGTTAAGTTGATGCAACTGGAACAAAGCAAACAGTTCGCAGATTCATTAACCGGTGAATTACAAATGCAAGTTGAAGCAAAGTTCTAATTCACAAAATTCCCAGGGTTGGGACCGTGGCGTGCAAGTCTCCCCATCCAGAAGATGCTTACATTTAAGAAAGGGGGCCTTCCTTGGAGTAGTTTTAAATATTGCTGACCAGCCCAGATTAAAGTGCTGCCCTGCAGTATTTAGGGTGTACAAACTCATGGAAGTTATACATAGTTATCAGCTATACATCCCCCATACTGCAGAGCAACCTTTTATCCGGGCTGGTCAGCAATAAGTAAAAAATAAGCGTGTCCTGGAAAACATGGCTGATGTGGTCACCCTATCCAGCACAATTCACACACATCCTCCATCTCTAAGCAGGGGCACATCACCAAGTAGGAAATACTGAGTTACAGGAATAACGTGAGAACAACCGATATTAGAGGGAAGAAGAGGGAAGTTAAAATACCCTCTTAACATACCCTGTTAACAAGCAACATGTGGCTACTGTCATAATGGGCTGAATGTATAATGATCTTGATGCAGGAATAACTAATATGCCTGCAGGACATTGCTTCTAGCATCCTGGTAAACTAGGAGACTAGCACATAAAATTGGAGTCCCTCTATGCGTGTGCTTATTATTATTTGTACAGGGAACCTACTATTGCCTGTAGGGATATGTTTTAGGGGGAATTTAAAGATTGAATGGGGGATTTAATGGCATGAGGCCGAACATGTTTCATTTGTTTCATACAGTACAGCAAAATGGTAAATGGAGGTTGGGTATGAGTATATTTTAGTAGAGTAGAAGTTTTCTAAATTGGGATTATAACTTCAGTAATGCAAGGACTGATAATGCAGAATCTCTCCATTTGCATTTGCCTGTTTCCCTGGTGCCAGCTCCAATAAATATTAGCTACCAATGTGTGGATTGGAAAAGCAAAAGCTGGAGTTGAATAAGTAAGAAACATTGTATGGCCAATGCTAGTAAAATTAACAAGAACAAGGATAGTGATGACATGGAAAATAAAATAAAAAAAAAACCCCAACTCTACAAAGCCAGGACATTCATAGCACTGCTTTGGGGACATTAGGGAATAAAAAAGAGAAAGAGAAAGCTGCAGAATTCTCAATCACAATTTCTGATTTCTCTCTGAACAAATAAAACATGATCCGCTGGTGCATCAAGCAGACAGCCTAGTTTACAATAACCGCATGCCTCTCAAGTATTTGTGGGACAATCCTGAGTAGCTACAAGAACAGGACAGAGGAGATCATGGCCACTTGGAGTGATCCTCTCATCTTGCATGACTGACTCAGGAAGCTGTAAAATCAATGGATTGCAGATCTCATGTGGTCACTTTGCAACGCTTTGCAGATGAGCACCTCGAGGTGACTCTTGGGTAAGGTGGGAGAGTGGCCATGCCTTCAATCCCACCCACCCCTACCTTTGACTCACCCCTCCTACCTGTTAACCCCACCCCTCCTACCTGTTAGCCCCACCCTTCCCACCACTAGCCATGCAAGTGTGTCAATTTAGACAACTGATGTGATGGGGGGAATGTAACCAAAGAGAAAAAAGTGACAATATCTGCAAGCTGCTAGCTGATCGATTGTTAGGCCACATGTAAAACTGAATAGCATAAAATACTATAGAATCTATTTTTTGGATATATTAAGCACAGACAACAATTTCACCTGTTTAGACCCATACACCTTCCAAAAGTAATAAGTCCTTACCTTTTTCTGATAGCATTTCGTAAGCCTTTTCTTTATCTTTTTATAATTACCTGTATATTTATCATTAGTTCAATATTTTACGTGTGCAATCAAGTACAGTTTTATTTTACAAGAAACATATGTTTCTTTCAATTGTTTGTATTGGGAGGGGTTGTAACACAAACAAATGGAAGTGATGTTCTGAGTAAAGTCCTCGATATTGTTATCCATTATTTCTGGGAAATGCTACAATGAAACCATAGAAAACACCTCGCCTATGGTAATTCATTGAGGTGCATACATTTTGTTTCAGACAATCAAATCGTTCTTCTAGCCCCTACCAGAAGTAAATGCAGACATCGTACAAGACCAATAAAACACACTGCACATGTTCAGTCAAGCAAAAATAAACCTTATCAAGGACACTCAATGCTGACACATGTTGTGTACAAAGATGGCCCGTTCAGTCTGTCAATTTTTCCTAATGTAAGACTCAGGTTTTAATCAATACTTGATCTGGTCTCAATTTCAGGATAGCTTTATGACTATCCCATGTATGTTTCATTTCCTTACTATATTACCCTCCACTAATTCTGTTCCTTTTAATTATGTACCATAGAATATTAACCACATTGCTACACCAGCACTGCTTGACTTACATATTACTAAGCATGCTTAAACCTTACTTATAACCTCACTTATAAGTCATATCAGTCACTTGCACAAGCTATCAGTCCAAGTCAATCCCTGTCAATTGCCCCACTATTCAAATAAAACGTTGTCTACTTTGCTAAAAGAAAAATATGGTGTTTGTTAATGTTCATGGGTGCAGTGTTTGTGATATGTGCAAAGGTTTATTATGTGTCATTTACTTTACCACGCTCTCCTTCTATACATACTGTCAAATACCTATGGAGTCAACTCTCCCTCCAAGTATCCTCCACTCCTTAGCTCTAGTGTTATGGTATTAGAGTGGTGATGTGTGTACGCATGTATGCATGTGAAAGTGTATGGCTTTAAGAGTGAGTGTGTGTATGTGAAGGTGGATGGAGTTAGAGTGTGTGTATGTGTAAGTGTATGGTGTTTGAGTGATTGTGTGTACGTGTAAATGTATGTTTAAGTGTATGGTATTACAGTGAGTCTGTGTTAGTGCATGGATATAGATTGTTTAGCGTGTTTGTGTATGCTAGTTTATAATGTTTGCGTGAGTGTTTGTGCCAGAATATCGGGGTGAGCCTAGGGTTAGTGGTGCAAGGAGATGAGGGAGATAGTGTTTGTGTGTATGTATGTGTAAGTGTATAGTGTTAAAGTGAATTTAGTTAGCATGTGTTTTAGTTATGGGGCGGCACTAACCTTAGGCTCGTATCTGTATGTCTTCTCTACACATTCAAGATACAGTAATACAGTAGTTCGTAGCTTTAGTTACTAAGGGCAACTATTCATGTTCTGACACAATTCATGTTGTATGTCACTCTATATGACCAGCAAGCTAGAGAAGCAAACCTATTTTAATGAGTCCTTGAGGTCAGTGTATCCCTGGGGGACGTTTCTGCTCCTTTTATTAGTATTGTTGCTGGATCTCTTGGCAAGGGCTGTCAGACTAATGTAGCTATATCTGTCCTTTGTACCTTTGTGTCTGACAATATTAGATTCGCTGTTAGGGTTTCTCTGTCACACACTTTTTCCTTGTGTATTATACTTCCATACTTTTCCTATGAATGTTTACAGACCACTCTGAACAAAAGAAAAATTAAGTATTTATAAATGTTTTGGATGATCAAATTAAGTTTGACAAATCCATACATTTACATGAATTAAATGATGTAAAATGTTATCTCATATGACCTAAACATAGGGACTGACAGCTTGTTGCCCCAAACACAAAAATATTTCTTAAGCTTCTTAAAGGTTTGTGTTGTGTGTATAGGATAAAACTTTCAGTTGAATCAATAAAGTAGGAAATTTGCTAAAGTTTATTGGCTTAACATACTAGATGGTACAGTTAATATAGCACAGCGCCTTTATTCAAAAACTGTCTGAATGCCAAAGTAAACGTGCAACACCAAACCCTAATGCACCTTTGATAATGTAGCCTAAAATTATTATTTTTCTGCACCTGCCAAAATATGATAAAAGATAAAAAATATATATAGCTTCAGATTTTTTTGTCTACCTAACTCTGTAATTATTTGGATACATTTGACTTAAAACAAGGTAGTGTTTTATCTCTGTGAGGAGAAGAATTCTCCTCCTTTCTCCCTTGACCACCCTTACAAAGTCATGAGAAGCAAGGCTGGACCGAGATTGAGTAACTTTCCCTGGTACTTTGGAGGAAATCAAGTATTATAAGGCTCTTTATTTATATATATACATATATATATATATATACATATATATATATATATTTATACATATATATATATATATATATATAAAATATATAGATAGAGTTAGGTAGGGATTTAATTAAAAAAAAAATTAATGAAAACTTTCAATAAATGAAATTGACATACAAATATAGATTGCACATTAGAGGAAGTTAACAAATATATTTTTGGAAGTTGTTTTCCCTATACTATACTAGATGAACATAACATATATACCTGTAAAACTTAGGGAAAATGTTTGCAACAGTGTCGCTGTAATGATAAGAAAATATTAGCCTTACCTGTTGCTGTTCAGGCAGTTGTGGGACAGACAGTGCACCACCCACCCCCATTATCATGTTATATTTGTTTTTCCTGTTGCTGTGGGGTTTTTGTTTTTTTTTTGTATATTCTTCTAGTCACAGCGGACATTTGTGGACAGCCCCTTCTCATTGGGAGATCCTGTGCCTTGAAAAGGCTTGGGGAGACAAGTTCTGAGGAGGCTGATGGTAGCCAGAACAAGAGCTCTTGGTTATGTTCGGTGTATCTGCCTGTCGGGTCTCCCCAACAGCTGGCAGTTTTGGTTCATGTTTGTATTGGCTGGTGATGTATAATAAAGCTGTGGCCATATTGGCTGAGGGTTGGTGGCTTGGGGTGGTGGGATTGTTTAAGGCTTGGGGGCCAAGCAGTCATGATTAAATGCAGTAATTGATAAAAATATATATATAAAATTTGTATACTAAATGAGAAAGAGGGAAATAATAGTTGAGGAAAGACGTAGCAAAAACATGAAACATTTATCTGGCAGAAAATAGCAGCTAGTGATAAACTACAACTCTCTGGTCCTAATTGTTCAGTTCAAATGTAGCTTTTATACTTAGAAAATACTGCTACATGATTTTTTTTTTACTTTTTGTTTGGGGTTGTTCAGGGCTAGCTCATTCTGACATAAATCATTCTCTAAGTCAGCCAGACTGGATAAGTGGATTTCATACAATGAATCAGTCAAAGTGGTACATGCTACATTTTATATTTCCTGGAGCAATCATTAAAATACTAAGACTGTCCATAACAATCCATTCAAGGCAGTATATGTTTTTCATTTCTTATATCTCTTTCAACAAAGCTTGCATTGTTAATACATTATCAATAGGAAATAATTACATTAACATTAGTCCAAAAGTTTGTGTAATATATAACAAGAAATTAGGCCATGTTCATTTCACATTTTGCGATTCAGACTAGGAATTAAACCAGCCTTGGAAATAATTGCATGTGAGCCCCATATTTGATGGTGCCATTTTGAGCATACTGCACACATCAGGGTCTGGCTCCAATATTTTTATTTAGAATAGGGTCAAATCCTCCATTATAAAGTATATTCACCTTTCCCTTTCCATTATCACCCTATATTTCAACACAATCACCCCCTCTATCTTCATGCTCCCTAACATAACTTTTCATCATCTCTATACCCATCCTCTATTTCCTCATCATTCTCATACCCTTCCCTTTGCATGCAATATTCATACAATATTCAACAATAATTTTCATTATTTCATACAATTTAACACAGGAGCATATATATAGAACACAGTGCCACATTTGTTCCAAACAGCTTGTTTCTGCCCCAAACAGTTTGCCAATCCAGTTTTTGCAACAAAACAGCCTGTCTGTGCAATTTGTAGCCTTCAAACAGCATGCGTGTGCCATGTTTGCCCCAAACAGCATGCATGTGCCATGTTTGCCCCCAAACAGCTTGTCTGTGCTATCTTTTCAGTGCCCCCAGATTATCAGACTTTTTTCTATAATTTAACTTAATACACTATATTCCCCACAATCTTACTGCAGCGGCTGATGTAACAAATACAGCGTTTACAAAGTTATCTTTAAATTCATTACAGAAACATGTCAAGGTAAATGTGTTGGCATTCTCTTTTTATTTAAAACAAATTATAACATTACTATCATTTACATCTAGCTGCACAGTTAGTGTACTAACACTATAGCTAGTCATAAAAAAAGCCTGCAGCACCCATGTATGTAGTAAGCAGACTAATTAGGAATATATTTCTGCAGCTACCATAAAATCATATAGAGGGGCTGTGATAATCAAGACCATACTGATGAGGAAGTTCTAACTACACTGTTACACCTATCCACCAAAGTATTTTCGTGTGATAGAGTAACCAAATAACCATATTAAAAGAACATAATAATTATTGGTGCTAATGTGTGAAAGCCTAGACCCAAAAAAGGTGCTACTGCTGAACTCAATCCAAAAATAAGACAAACCCCAAAAATCTGAATATTAATTTAGGAAAAAAAGAAAAGGCCTGAACATAAGACTACCTTATAGGAAAAAAGTTTTACTAGTAAATATTAATTCACATTAAAATATTTTTCAAATTAAAAACTATGATTGAGAAAAATGCATTTTTTTGTTTTTTTATTTCCTTTTATGCCACTCTGCCCCCCAGATGTACCGTATACCCCTTATATGCCACTCTGCCTCCCAGATATGTCTTATACCCCTATATGCCACTTTGCCTCCCTGATATGTCACTCTGTCCCCCACGTAAGCATTATAACCCAATATGTCACTCTGCCTCCCTGATATGCCACTCTGCCCCCAGATATGCCTTATATCCCCTGTATGCCACTCTGCCCCCCCAGACTTACCAATGCATCCCAGACTTATCCCCCGCGCTTCAGACTCCCTGGTGTCTCTTGGGGGCAGCCGGTGAATGGCTGCGTGACTGAGCACCGGAGGATCATATGACGCCGGCGCACCGTCATAGAAGCCCCAGCGGAAGTGCCGGCAGCAGCAGAGGTTGTCTCCACGCATCTCACATATGTACACCGGCTGTCAGAGAGGAGGATCTAGGACGGAGGGTGGTCTGGATCTTAGTCTAATATCCAGACCTCTATTTGAGGTCTGATTATAAGATGACCTCAAATATAAGACGAGGTCTGAAAATAAACTTGTTTTATATTCAAGCAAATACGGTAATGTTCAGCAACAGTTATAGTTTAACCCATATTTATATGTCCACACCAATCCCTTAAGAATTACCCCAATGTTGTATTATTTAAGACTTCTGTTTTAGGGGTTTTGTGGGTAATAAAGGTATTTGTTTTTATTATTTTGCATTGTTCCTAGATGGTGATCCCCCTTGAGGATCCCTCTTATATCTTGTGGACAATAGTATTGTCATATTTACGGGCTCCCTAACATTTTTATTTCCATATAATTTTAAAGCCTTTATGTTATGCAGGACCCTGGGGTAGTACAGGTATCTGGGCCCACGTAGCAGAGATGGTATAGCAGACTCACAAGACAAAGCCAAATACAAGTGCAAGGTCGGGGCAGGCGGTACAGAAGCAAAGTCGAGGATATCCGAGGTCGGGGGCAGGCGACACAGTATCAAGGTCAAAAGGCAAGCCTAGGTTCGGTATACGGTAGACACAGATATAGCACAAGGAACTGGAAACACAAACACCCAGAACAAACAACAGTAATACTCTATTGAACGGGCACTACAGTAATGGAACTAAGAGTTTAAATAGGAACAAGGGCAGGAAAATGGAATAGAGAATTAAGTCATCCAGGCTATGCAAGAGAACAGCGTCGTTGTGCATGTCATTCTACTGATGTACCGTGTGCGCGAGAGCTGCGACTCATAGGGTTGCGAGCGCTGCGGATGAGCAGGGGCAAAAAGACGCAGGACCTGGCGGATGTGGTAGGTGCAACACTTTATTGATAATGTGACCTGTACGCAAGGCTCTGTAGTCCTACATTGCTGATCATAATGTGTGCAATCAGAGATTCCAGCAGGGCCTGGGCTGATCCTCCTGGATCTGTCCTGCTGGGTCCCATTAGTGGGTGTCAGCATTCACGCCAGCCAGAAGAAAATGCATGATAACATGACTGGGCATGTACATAGTAACAATGTACCAGCATTGGTTTTGCTGAATTCCATTGAATGTGGAAAGTGCAGGCTGTCTTTAGATCTTACTGCAGCTCCAAAAAAGACTGGGTTTACAGATATGTGGCCCTTCGGTGCCCTCTTGTGTACAAAGCAAGATCCATGATTTGGTGATTTGGAACACCAATTGCAAGCCAGGCCTCTTCCAACATAAGTGGCTGAATTCTCTTTTGGCTTATTGGGCATAAATTCCCCCCACACATACACACACTGACATTTTGTGGAAACCCTTCCCAAAATAGTGGAGATAATTCCATATTAATGGAATATCAATGGTTTTGGAATGGGATGTCCAGCAAGCCAGTGTCCGCATACTTTTGGCCATATAGTGTATCTGACAAAGAAAAAAATATTTGAATTCCCATCTTTCTGTATATCAAAGAAACTATGCTTTGTGTCTGACTCCCCTTTCACTGCACAACTGCCAGTGGTCCTGAATTTGTCAGGTGTCCCTGGGATGTCACAGCTAAAAACCTTGCTTAAACACAGATGACCTTATTATATATTTACCTCCTGAAAAGCTATTAAGAATCACTGTTAGCAACATTGATTAAATGATTAATTGTGTGAATGGTTTAGATATCCAATAGTGGTATTAATAATGCCCCTAACAGAGTAGATGGAACACCATCCTTCCTGTAGTCCACAGGTTCGAAAATGTGCTCTTTATAAACCCATTTACAACTCAAGTTAAACAAGAGCCATTCCCTGACACTTCTCTTTGAATTGTTTTACCCCCTATTTTTTTACCATAGATAAACCTAAGGATTTATTTAAAGCAGGTGATCTGATTGACAAGCATACTCACTTAGAAAAACAGTAATCACACATACATTTTCATGTAAAAAAAGTCAATGTATTTCCTGGTAATTTCATGCAAGACAGATATTACATCACAGAGATCACATCAAGGGAGTAACAATGATTCAGTTTCATTTCTTGATCCTGTAGAGACATCTATTGCCTTTTTGGAATATTGCACTAGTTAATAATGAACCACTACCACCTAAAACATACGGTACTTTAAAAGGAAAAATAAAATATTATTCAACATATAATTTAATTTATATATTTTTGGGGCTAAACACCCTCTTATAAACTAAACATATTTTTAATAATTTTGTGTTGGTAGGCAACAAATAATGTGTGTGTGGATATATATCTATATATATATACACACACACACATACACAGTATAGTTAGATATATCTCATATATATGGAGGACGAGAGCGTCCTGGAAAAAAGGTTTGGAGCTCATTTCTTCCATTTATGTAGAAAACTGCAGTCCTGTTGTCCATGCAGAAGGCTACTGATGAAGGAGGGGACTCTGTATCAATCTTGGAAGTGCGTAACCAGTGCTGGCAGTTCAAGGAGACTGATGTGGAAAACTAAAGTTGGTTCTGACCAGACATCTTTTACGTTCTCTTACACTCTCATTTATTCTCTTTGCTGCACAGCTTCGCTTCTTCTCTTGTTCTTCTGTCTTCGTCTGGGGCACCATGTGTCTTGTTAGGTTGGGCCAAAGCTCCGTGGACACAGCCTCCCGCTGAATTTCTGTAAAAGGGCAGTGCTTCCGGATTTGGTGGAACGGGGGGCTCCACCCTTTTTTTGGAAGTTGACAGAGAGGCCAGAATAGTGCACATAGATTCACGGAGAAAGGGAGGTGCAGAAATGCTGCTCTTTCTCAGTGAATCTATCTTCATTATTCCTCCTAGTAAACTTTGACAAAAGGGCGGAGCTTCTGGGCACATCCTCAATTACGGAGCTCTTTGCCTCAATTTTGTTTGTTTCGTTGGAGGTCCCTCCTCATTTAAAGATATTCATACGAATTGCTGGAATTGGCAAATTTTGGTAAAATTTTAATTCTTACGAATCTGAATGCACAAGTGTAGTAACTGTCCACTAGAAGATCCAGTCTTTCCAGCAGAATCATAATAACCTTAGGAGGAGGATAAAGTAGAATGGAGTGGAAAACGTCCTGAAGGTCAATCTTGACCATCCACGACCCCTGAGGTAAAATAATTGGGAGATCCTGAAGGCCCTCAATTTAAATTGGTTTGAAAGAGTTGAAGCTTGAAGACAGGACAAACTGAACCGTCAGATTTTAAGATGGGGAAAATGTGACTTAACCAACCTTTCTTTGTGCGGTTTGGGGAGGGGATATCACCAAACTGCCGTCGTTTTGCCCTAACTTGAACTCAAGGCAATAACAACACTTCTGGTGAAGTTCTCTCCCAGATCCTCCAATAGGGGGAGATGATGTTACCAAAAGCGCCGCCATTTTGCCCTAACTTGAACTCAGGGCAATATGTAATGTACTCCTTTCCCAGAAAAATTGTCCAAATCGTTTTTGGCCTCTCTGGTACATTCATTTGTGAGATCTTAGAACCAAGTCATCCTCTTTGACCAGGGGAGACCGAAAAGATAATTTAAAGAAGACATAGACCTCCTATTTAGGGTCTAACTCTCATCTCATTGGACAAAGCCTTTGAGGGTGACTAATACTGAGCAAGCTAACTCTGATTATCTACCTGTGGCATCTTTTGCCTGTATTCCCTAAAGAATAAGAGTTAAAGGTACTTTTGGACTCCCAGTCAACAAAGCAAAGCCAAGGTTTTTTCTTTACACTAACACCGTGAGTAGTGCACAGGTTGCCAGAGCAGGTGCTACCAGACAATCCAAGAAAGCATTCCAAATGCGCACGATGTGGACAAAACTTTCTCCACAGTAGTCCCTGGGAGGCTTTCCATCTCCCACAAGCTGTTTCTAGGTATATACAGCTCATCTGGGTCCCTCGGAAAGAGGATCCCCAAGTGTTAAAATGTGCCAGGGACATGCATGTTTTATGTCTGGGAGAAGCTGACCTGTTAACCACAAGGTCTACAATTTATTTAGATTTATCATAAAACCCAAGGCATCCTCAAAGGCTGTCAAGAATTTTAGAACAAAATGAGAAAGGGAACGCCACTGCCTCATGCCCCTGCAGAAAACAAAAAAAAAAGGGAACTTAAGTTTATTTGTAGTGACTTCATTCTCACTGGGCCTCCCAACTCTCATTGGGGTGAGGAAGTGCTGGGCGCATCTTAAGCTATAGGAGAGTGTGGAGTGTTGTTGATATAAATGACATGAGATATTTTCATGTTAGAGACTTTGGCAGATTAATGAGTCTTAGGTTGTTTCTGTGACTCCTGTTTTCTCTTTTATTTTGTCTTCTAGGAAGCGTAGTTAATTGTTTAACAGGTCTATTGCTTCTTGGAGAGTTTCTATCTGTGTTTCTTATGCTTATATCTGGTGTTCCACCTCATCCAGTCTGTCATTGGTAGATTTGGCATCTTGTCTCGTTGCTTTTATTGCAAAATTAATTTCTCCCAGGTTGCTCTCCAGGATATAAGATAAACGGTCTACCATGGTCTCTGGGCCTGTAGTAGTGAAGGGGCAGAGGAGACCGAACCTGTATCCTCCATCTCACCTTCTAGTGTCTGTAGTCTGTTCTTCTGACTAGTCTGCAGTTTCCCAGACATCATGGGAGTCTTGTCTAGGAATTGCTCCATACAGCACTCCATGTCTTCTTCGAATGGAAGCAGTATGGGAAAAAATAGGGAAGGAAAGGAGAAGGGAGGTGGTAGGAGGAGGAAGGGGCCCTCTGGGTGGATGTGTACTGGGGTAATAAGTCCCTAGGGTCCAATGGACATACAGAGCCTTCAATGACATTGTTAATTAGCCATTTAGCATTCCCCATGAGTCAGCCCCACCCCGTTGAGAAACTCCAAAGGCATCTAAACACAAGAGTAGCAGAAACCCCCCAACTCCTCCCCTCCCCAAACATGCTTATGGCTTGGCTCTAGTCAGGTTATCAGTGTCTAGTACGAAAAACCGTCAGCCCTTTCCTAGATGGGGGGCACAGTCTCTCAGATCACGTATTTCTATAATCTATACTGTCCCAAGATGCAGAAAGTCTCTTTGACATGCAGATGGAGGTGTATTTATTGTCACTTGTAGACTGGTAGCAGATGTTCCAGGCTATTGTCTGATGCTCTGCAGTTACGGATAGCAAGAAACCAAGTAGCCAGGCCAGGATCATCATGGTGACATCACTGAGCTCCCAGTAAATAGTATTTTTCTTTTTCATTTTTTTGCAAGTGCGGTATACATTCTCCTGTGTCCTAGAAACTGTAGAATGAAATCAGGACAACAGGATTGTGGTCCCAGATATTGCATTGATCTACCTTTGTGCTGGAAAGCGGGACAGAAGTACACCTTGGCACCAAAGCGGGGCTGTCCCGCGCAAAGCGGGACAGTTTGGAGCAGTGTTCCCTCTAAGCTGTGTGCTTGTGCGCGCGCACACATAGCTTTTTAAGAGAGTGCACACGTCCAAAAATTGTGCGCACAACAGTTTTTCCCCAAAAAAGAAAAAAAAATAATTTTTTTAAAACTTTATGTGGCGTGGATATTGTGCGCACAAAATTTTTGCTTTGTGAAAATTATTGCACAAGAGAAATTTTCTGCGCACACCAACTAAGAAAAATTAGAGGGAACATTGGTTGGGAGGCATGCATCCTAAGGGGTCCTAACATGTCAAAATGCTGAAGAGGAACACTTTTTAATAGGATTTTGTAGCCTATTATACCTATGTACCTAACTAAGGAGTTTGGCTTTATAAATGTAATATGTCCCAAAGAGGGACACCATGGCGGGATATGAGGAGGAAAGTGTGATATAGGGATTTGGGTCACAAAAGAAGGACCCATAGGAGGTAAAGATAACAGGTGCAACTGCTACACATTAAGGGAGACGCTTGTCCCTTCTAAAGTGATAATGTAAATTAAAACACTCCTCGAATCCCACCCCTAAAACAAAAGTTAAATGTTAGCGAATTCTATATAATAAAAAAATAACTAACACTACAGTAGCGCAAGGTGCATTCCAGCAATTGGGCGTACTCCAAGCAAGGCAGAGCAGAAAAAGCGCGACACAGGTATGACTGGCGTCTTGGCGGAAGTGAGGTAAGGTCGGCCTCAGAACCTGGCGGAAGTGGCGCGGACACAGCCGGAAGTGGCGAGTGAGCTGTTTCGTTCAAAGGATGGACGAGGAGAGCTTAGAAGCCCGTATTAGTGAGTATTGAGTAGGGATGAGTTGCACGTGTTTGACGTTGTAGTGAGGTAGCCTGCATGTTGCGTGTTATAGCCAAAGTGACAGGCAAGGCCGCTACTTCCGTATGATACCAGTGACGTAAAATGGCTCTCTGTCTCCCACCGGCACTCGTGACGTGTTTTCTAAGTTTCTCTGTGTTGCAGCTATCTACCATGACTTCAGTATATGACGTTACCGTTCATATTAAAATACTTTTGGCCATTGGTTTTGTCCTGGTGACACTGCAGTACGTGTGATTATTCTGTGATATGGTGTTAGGTCCCTTTGCTTCTCCGTGTAGCGCCGCTCAGATGTGTCACTCCTAAGCATTAAATGGGTTTGACGCACAGGTTCTGCCAGTTGCACTGCTGTTCTACTTGTATTGTCCCTATTGCATGGTCATCCACCGGTGTTAGTTTGTTGGCAAGTCTATGCACCATCATGTGACTGTGTTCCTGTTTTCATTCTTCTTATGCAGACCGGGCCACAAACCCTCTAAACAAGGAACAAGACTGGGAAGATGTTCAGGCTTTCTGTGATCAGTTGAATCGAGAGCTTGAAGGGTGAGGATTTTTGTACCAATGGTCAAAGTATATCGATCATCCTATATCCCTGTGACTAACTAGCATTGAGAATGGTGGTAGTTTCTAAAAGCTTTTGGAGTTATGAATGAACCTGTTTTAGATGCCTTATGTCAGTTTTCTACACTGATACTGTTTGTTTCAATATTGTTAGTTTTTCTACCTTTCAAGTGTGGCTATTCTATATCATGTCTAAGCTGTGTGTGCGTGACTGCATATGTCTGAATAAACATGATATTTTATGGAAAAATCCCCTTTAAGTGTAAACACCCATAAAAAAAAAAAAAAACCTATACAGCTATGATGTCATGAAAGCTATTTTTTTTATAGGATACGGCAGTACTATTTATTAAAGCATGGCGTGAATACAATTTTTTTAATGTGATGTATGAATGATCTCATCCTTTCCAAAGCTGGAATCGTGCTTATTTGACATCTCTTTTAGAACTAAATTCCAAATACTCTTTATACCTTTTCTTGCCTGTTAGATATTACCCCTGAACCAACCTACGTGCCAGGAATATGTAAACATGAATCGGGTCAATGCAGAGTTACAGGAACCTCTGCATTGTACTGTACTATTTATTAAAGCATGGCGTGAATACAATTTTTTTAATGTGATGTATGAATGATCTCATCCTTTCCAAAGCTGGAATCGTGCTTATTTGACATCTCTTTTAGAACTAAATTCCAAATACTCTTTATACCTTTTCTTGCCTGTTAGATATTACCCCTGAACCAACCTACGTGCCAGGAATATGTAAACATGAATCGGGTCAATGCAGAGTTACAGGAACCTCTGACATGAGGCTAACAAAAGCACTAAACTCCAGTGCACGCCAGTCCTATTTTCATGTTAAATGCAAATTTTACTGCATTTAAGTCAATGCAGGTATCATTGTTATGGGTGTTTATACATTTAAAACTTCTGTCTCATTTAACAACTTCCTTAGCTGCCTCTTCTTAAAGCACACTTCTTGCGCTTACTTAGTAAGACTCCGATTCTAGTTGATAAGTGCTGAATTCCCGTTGAAATCATTGACTGAAGTGGAAGTCGGTAAGTAGAGGCGAAAACCTAGAGAAAAAACTAGCAAGGGACAAGTAATTGTTCCAAATCATAAGAGTCGTGTTGGAAGGAACAGAAAGCACTGAATAGTTTTTGTTAACTTTGACTAAGACTTTTGCCACCATTTCCAATGTTGTCTGGAACTTTTACCAGGTCCTGAAAAATATATGTAAGGCAACATAGAATCTGTTACAGTTATCAGTTTCATATTACCGTATTGGCCCGAATATAGGCCGCACTTTTTTCCCCCACTTTAAGTCTTTAAAGTGGGGGTGCGGCCTATATTCGGGGTCTAGCGCCCGACGCCCGGGACATGCAGCGCCGGGCAGGCAGCGGGGTTAGGATACAGATCCCCCGCAGCGGTGCAGGGGACCTGCATCCTACTCCCCGATACGCTCAGACAGCCTCCCCTGCCGGCACTTTCCACGGGGGGGGGGGTACCGGCACGGGAGGTTGTCTAAGCGCATCGCACGGACGTTCACCGGTAACGGCGATTTTAACCCCCCCGGCTTACCAGGGCAGACTCCCGGGTGTCTTGCAGGGCCGGCGGAAGCTATCTACGCAATACGCGTATACAACTTCCGGTGCCGGAACTTCCGCTGAGTGCCGGCACCGGGAGTTGTATACACGATGTGCATAGATGTCCCCCTCCGTCCCCGTAAGACACCCGGGAGTCTGCTCCGGTAAGTCGGGGGGGGGGGCAGAGGAGGACAGTGGTAGCATATCTTGGGGGGGGGCAGAGTGGCAGCATATCTCGGGGGGGGGCAGAGTGGCAGCATATCTCGGGGGGGGCAGAGTGGCAGCATATCTCGGGGGGGGCAGAGTGGCAGCATATCTCGTGGGGGGACAGAGTGGCAGCATGTCTCGTGGGGGGACAGAGTGGCAGCATATCTCGGGGGGGGCAGAGTGGCAGCATATCTCGGGGGGGGGGAGAGGACAGAGTGACAGCATGTTTTTTGGTGCTTTTTTTCTTTAAAAAAGCACCAAACTTTTAGGGTGCGGCCTATATACGGGGGCGGCCTATATCCGAGCCAATACGGTATTTTGCTTTATACAGTTTAGCTAATTTGAATAAAACATCTAGGGCACAAAACTATACTCATATTTCACGATTTCTTACAGAATATAAAATACATTAAAGTAGAGCAGCAACAACTAAAAATAAATCGATAATGAAAATTGTTGCGAACAAACTTCATTATTGATTAGTTGAATTGATTTTTATCGATTATAAAATGGGGGGGGGTTAGCGCAAATAATCTGAAAAATGCCCCTCATTTTATTATCCTTTTCATTCAGTGTGACTCACAGCAGTTACTACTTACAGTCTCTCCCTGCAGTCACTCTGGCTCCGCCCCTTTTTTCTCCCAGTCCCTCTCTGCAGTCACACTGATGATTGGCCCGCCCATTTCCTATAGCATCCACATGGCCCAGCAATTCATCTAACTATAGAATAGAATTAATATTTGGGTTGCTGAAAGTTAGGGGATGTGGGGGTTAATTTAGGGGCAGTTATGATTAATGGGGTGTTTAGGGTTAATTTAGGGGCAGTTATCATTAATGGGGTGTTTAGGGTTAATTTAGGGGCAATTATGGTTGATGGGGTGTTTAGGGTTAATGGGTTCTTCAGGGTTAACTTAGGGGCAGTTATGGTTGATGGGGTCGTTAGGGTTAATTTAGGGGCAGTTATGGTTGATGGGGTCTTTAGGATTAATTTAATGCTGAGGACTGAGGGTTAATTTAATTAATTTAATAAGGTTAATTTAATGTGCAGTTAGAGGTAATGGGGGGGTAAACTAAGGGGAATCTAAATCCTGTGGCAGTGAAGATTCGCCCATTATGTACTTTTATGCATGGATTCTTCCCTGGTTTCTACCGTCTTCATGTTCTGTGTATTTTAAAAACTGCTATATTTATGTAATGGTTCACATAAAGCTTTTTCCTTTGTTTAACTTTACCACTTTACTGAGTGTGAAAACTCAAGCCCTGATGAAGCGAAGCTGTGAGTAGCGGATATCTCTTGAGATCTGTAGAAACATTGTGCATGTATGTGTCAAATCATGTGGTCTTTTTATGAATTCACAAACCCAGGAGACGATTTCCACGGAGCTCCAGATGGAGAAAAGTCCATAGCTACTATAATGATCTTTTTTTCTGACTTCCAGGCCCCAGCTTGCAACCAGGCTTTTAGCCCACAAGATACAATCTCCACAGGAATGGGAGGCCATGCAAGCTTTGACGGTAAGAAGTCAAATAAGTCGTCTTCTAATTATTTTAACGTGACTGATTCCTGTAATTTAGTCTATGTATGATGGCAAGACTATTAGTTGGGACTAGGGTTTCACAATTTTATATATTTCATTTTTTTTTATTATATAGGTTTTATTTTTGAAATTATGCAAATACAACATTTGCATAATCTAGCACTGCATGTAAAGCTAGGCTTGATTAGACTAGTAAAATGTCTTATCATTCATAACAATCAAAGGTAGAACGTTTATATTTCCTAAAATGGTTGATGGCTATTCACCGCACCATGTTTTTACGTTGTTTTGATAATTTTTATGCCCATATTTCTCACTTCCTGTATTATTATATGATAGGTCCTAGAGGCATGCATGAAAAACTGTGGCAAGCGTTTTCACAGCGAGGTTGGAAAATTCCGGTTTCTGAATGAGCTGATAAAAGTCGTTTCTCCAAAGGTGAGATTTGAAGCTTGTTATGAAGTCTGGAATGCTGTGGCAAACACACCTTACTCGCTTTCTGCATTTTAAGTTTAACACATATAGTGTATTTTACAGATAAAAATACGCTAGATGTGTGTTAGAAAGCCACCCAATTCCCGTGTCAGCATTATACCAGGATCATATTTAATGCATTTCCTGTGCTGAATTTTGCTGTTTTGCGCCATTAAAGATCCCCAAATGTATGTGCTGATTGTCAAGTGGAGTAGCTTTTAATAAGCAATAGTCTTTCTATTGGTATTTGTCATGTGAAATGGAGAAATTTCATTGAAGTGGGCTTTTCAACACAGTTTATCCAGCAACTCAAGTGTGTTAAGAGTCCCCTTTCTAGCAAGTCTTTTTAGATAATTTGAGAGAATTTTAACTTTACTCAGCAGAGATGATTGTAGCAATATTTTTGTTGTAACGTTGCTTTTAGAGCTGAAACAACGAATCGATAAAATCGATAATAATCGATAACGGAAATCATCGATAACGATTTCCGTTATCGATTAATCGAGTGATCAATTCGTTGTTGGAGCACTCGGCTCCTTTTACTTACCTCCGCGAGCGTTCCCCGCTTCTGCTACACGCTCTGCAGTCTCCGCCTTCTTTTAGCTACGTGACGGATGTGACGCGTTCCGGAGGTAAGTATTCTTCATGTCTATGTGCACGGATCGCACAGAGCGAATCGCTCTGTGCGAATGGAGCCACTCGCACAGAGCGGTTCGCTCTGTGCGAGTGGCTCCACTCGCACAGAGCGGTTCGCTCTGTGCGAGTGGCTCCATTCGCACAGAGCGGTTCGCTCTGTGCGAGTGGCTCCATTCGCACAGAGCGGTTCGCTCTGTGCGAGTGGCTCCATTCGCACAGAGCGGTTCGCTCTGTGCGAGTGGCTCCATTCGCACAGAGCGGTTCGTGAGTGTGGGTGCAGGGCAGAGTGGGGGTGGGGGTGCAGGGCAGAGTGGGGGTGGGGGTGCAGGGCAGAGTGGGGGTGGGGGGTGCAGGGCAGGAGACTGGGTGCAGGGCAGAGTGGGGGTGGGGATGCAGGGTGTGAGTGTGGGTGCAGAGCAGAGTGGGAGACTGGGTGCAGGGCAGAGTGGGGGTGGGGATGCAGGGCAGGGTGTGAGTGTGGGTGCAGGGCAGAGTGGGTGCAGGGCAGAGTGTGAGTGTGGGGGCAGGGCAGAATGTGGGGGCAGGGCTGGGTGCAGGGCAGAGTTAGAGACTGGGTGCAGGGGCACAGTGCAAAGTGCTGGGTGCAAAGTGCCAGTGCTGGGTGCAAAGTGCCAGGGCTGGGTGCAAAGTGCTGGGTGCAAAGTGCCAGGGCTGGGTGCAAAGTGCAAAGTGCTGGTGCAAAGTGCTGAATGCTGGGTGCAAAGTGCTGGATGCAAAGTGCCAGGGCTGGGGCAAAGTGCTGGGTGCAAAGTGCTGGGTGCAAAGTGCCAGGGCTGGGTGCAAAGTGCTGGGTGCAAAGTGCTGGGTGCAAAGTGCTGGGTGCAAAGTGCAAAGTGCTGGGGCAAAGTTTCTTGAACAGTAATAGTCCACCTCTTTTCAGAATGTTTGGGGTTATTTTGTTTCATAAATATTGTGTTTGGGTTCTTGTACTTTGAAAATATTGTTTTTTATTACATCATAACAAAATAAGAATGTTAATGTAAATTTTAAGTTGTTTTTTAACATCCAGTTCATTAAATTCTTTTAAATAAACGAAAAATTTGCATATTGTTTTTTTTTATCCGATTAATCGATTAATCGAAAAAATAATCGGCCGATTAATCGATTATTAAAATAATCGTTAGTTGCAGCCCTAGTTGCTTTCATTTTAAATTCCATTGCCCTGCTTCTTTGTGACCATTGACTGTCTGCCAAAACCTACTGCAGTGCAGAAGAATTATTGCATATAGGAATGGGTTGGTGACATCGTAGAACAAACATAATCATCGATCTATATTTTCAACTGATCTTTATACATTTGTATAGTATGTGGATATCAAAAGTGATGCTTATTATTAGGAAGTATTTGTTCCTACATCAGTTATTCTATATGTTAAATGTGTGAGCATTTTTTCCTGTGCATACACCTTAAGTGATGCACTAGTTTTCTTCAGCAGAATGAGATCACTTCTCTACATTTTGGCTAAGATCAAGATCAACTTTTATGACATTGCATTCTAAATATATATACATCAATATGTAGTCCCCCCCCTTTCCAGTATTACTACCCCAGCGCACAAAGCAAGGTCAATAAAAGACATGGTTAAAAGAGTTTGATGTAGAAGAACTTGACTGACCTGCACGGAGTCCTGACCTCAACCCCATGAAACACCCCAGCCTTCTCTTCCACCACCAGTGCCTGACTCAACAAATGCTCTACTGGATGAATGGGCACAATTTCCCACAGAAACACTCCAAAATGTTGTGGATAACGATCATTTGGAATGGGTATTTGAGCTTGGTTTTTTTCTATAGTATCTAGGCACTCGTTCTCCAGAAAAGGTAAAGCTGAAGATTCTGGAACTGTTGTACAGCTGGACCCTAGGACTTCCAGATGAAGTAAAGATATCGGAGGCATATCAGATGCTAAAGAAACAAGGTGAGTGTGGATATGATTTGGTATATTTTTGGCAAGAGTTTTTGCTTGTATTTCACTTGTACACTATTGTACAATATTCTTTTATTTACATGGAACTTTCTCTTCACAGGTATATTGAAAGAAGATCCCAAGCTACCAACTGATGCAATGATCCCCCCTCCCCCTCCTAGACCTAAGAATGCCATATTTGATGATGATGATAAGTCTAAGGTAAAGTGAGTGCAAAATATTTCTTCTGGAGTAGTACAGCTCAGTGCTTCTTATCACGCTTTTAATTTACACTCAAATACCTTTCATCTCTGTGGGATGTTAGTATGTATAGACTTGTGTTTGCTCAGTGAGTGAATTTTCCTAATTGCCCTTGGAACTTTTAACACATGAAAACAAATTTATACAAGCCTTAGTCCTACCAAAATATCCCATGTTTCTTTTAAATCCTGTTTGCAAATAAGATGGGGCAGTTTGTATGCAAAATTATACATATTTTAGGCCTGTTAACATAACATATTTGTACTATTTGCACATAGTTGCCTTAAACATGTTGTTCGGTTTTACGTTAGAGATTTTTGTTTGACTTTTAAACTGTCATGTAATGCAAAATAAAATATCAATTAACTAAACCTATTGTGTTTGCACAGAATCGTATTTAGTCTCATATGTAATTCACAGATCAAAGTGCTTATAAGCCATGCGCTGCATATCTATTCATTCATAAACTTGACAAACTCTCTCTGACAGATGTTAGCCCGACTACTGAAAAGTTCCCACCCAGAAGATCTGCGAGCTGCTAATAAATTGATTAAGGAAATGGTCCAAGAGGTAAGGCATTTCCAAGGTTGAAACAACCAACGTGTAACCATCTTAAAGACGTTTCACAAAAGTGCATTAAGATGTGCTTTTTGCTTAAAATTTCTGCTCATTGACATGAGTGTTTGTAATACTTATATTAACCCATTGAATGCATGCCAGTGTACATTCCCAAACCATACAAAAAAAATAGGTTAATGCTACAAGGAAAATTATTTCTTGTGATTGTGTGTCATGGGTATTGTGTATTCTATAAGGAATCAGTATAGCCTGTTTCTGAAAATCCAAATCTTGTAGTTTAGAATGTAATTAACCTGCTATAGCCCACTTAAAGTGTATAACACCTAAAATGCCTTAAGCCAGTAATATTTCTCACGATTTCCAAAGCATTACAATCATACCCAGAGATCACATTTTCTGGATTTTCCTTCTCATGCTGTCTGTGTCTTAACATTTCTTTCTCTTGCTGTTTCCACATCCCTGTTAGGATCAGAAACGTATGGAAAAAATCTCTAAAAGAGTTAACGCTATCGAGGAAGTGAACAACAATGTGAAGCTACTGAGTGACATGCTGAGCACGTATAAATCAGGGCAAACATCGGAGGGGAGCGAGGACTTAATGAAGGTATCTGTGTTCAGTAGGGACCGATCAGCTAGTGTCGTGAATTAGGGTACATTGATTATCACTGGTATCTGATTTACATAGTGTTTATTTTTAATGAATTATAAAGGATGGGTTGGAGCTATATTGCCCTATTGTTCTTCGTTTAGAATTTAATCAATCTCAATTTACCCATAGGAGCTGTATCAGCGTTGTGAAAAAATGAGGCCCACACTATTCCGTCTGGCCAGTGACACAGAAGACAACGATGAGGCCTTGGGTAAGATGAATGACTCCTATAAACCAAACAAACATGGGCAGGTTCCAGCGATATGCTCATATGGGCTATTAGCTTGAATAGGTATTGTCGTTTTTTCACAAAAGCATGCAAGTTATCCTATTCTGCCAGTCCCTTCAGATAAAGCGCTCCTATTCTACCAGTGCCTATTTGAGACATGCATATAGTTTTCTTCTCGGTAGCATACTTTTAACACCAGACTTTTCTTTCTTGCATCTAGCGGAAATCTTGCAAGCTAATGACAGTTTGACACAGGTGATCAATACGTACAGGGAGCTGGTGAAAGGAGAGGAGATCAATGGTGATACTGCATCCAACAGCATGCCAGGTTAGACGGAGCACTATTCTCCACAGACAGAGTATTGTATTATTCTAAGTTATTAAAATGCCTTGTAAACTCATCTTGTCAATGTCTGGAATGTCATTTTGTGTTCTCTCCTCTTTCCACTTAGCCAGCTCCTCTGCATTGCTGGATCTTTCAGGATTGGACATGGCCTTTGCTGGTGCTCCTTCATATCCTTCTGTTCCAGCCATGCCCTTGCAGCCTTCTTCTGGTCCCCCTTTACAGCATACCGCATCCACGTCCATATCATTACTTGATGATGAGCTCATGTCCCTTGGTAACAAATGTTTTCAGTCTCTGTTTACATTGTCTAACTGACCAGCTCCTGTTTGAGTGTTTTAAACTACAAGCCACTCTGCCAAGTACTTCTTTAGAACATCATTCATTTTAAAAGTTCTATTTAAATAAAAGGTAGTACTTATAGCAGCACTATTAAGAGCAAAATAATACTCATACTTATTTCAAAAGGTACATTTTTAAAACTGTTGCTTTAAATTTGAAAGACATGCAAGATGGGCGAAGTGGTTCTTATCTACTGTAAAATTCTGTTTCTAGGTAAATTTAACAGAAACTGCATTGCAGTAAGCATTTATTTTGTCTCCCCCAGGTTTAAATGATCCTGCTCCCTCCACACAACCTTTAGAGTCATCCACATGGACTATTTTCCAGGTAACCCGAGTTCAGTCCACGTTTTCTTGCGGATTAGCAGTGATAAATAGTAGCTTCTTTATGCCTTGGCTTAACTTTCCATACAAACGGTTAGCATCATTTATATGCGATAAGCGTCCACAAATTTAACATTAGAATTCAGTTATTTTGTCTATCAGTGTGTCAGAAAATACGAATAGACCTTGATGAGGCTTAAAGGGGTTGATGCGTATTTCTAGCAGCCATAGCATACATGTATCCATTGATTTCTGTACAAAGGCTTAATGAAGGACAGCAATAAGTCTATACTTGCAGATCAAGTTGTTTTAATATGTAGAATTTGAGGTGTTATTTACATGAAGTGTGATATACAAAATACGCTGTTCAGTTCTTACATAAAATGTTGTAGGTGCGTATCTGTCCATTTGTTGAATTTTCTGCATTACTAAATTTCCCAATGGTGCTGATGGTATACAAGAAGCAAGGCAGACCAACATGGACATAATTTAACAGTTAAAAAAAGACCATGCTGGCATAATCTCAAGTATACTACTATACTGTGACTGATTTTGTAGCCTTTTATACTTGAAACTGACTAATACTGAATGTGTGAAAGAAATCTGAAGATGTTCTATTTTTCAAGGGCTTCTCATGAAACACATTTTTACAAATAGTCTGATATAACATAAGGTTTTAAAGGTTGTGTCTCAGTAGTTGCTGTTAAACTTAATGATGTGTGTGCACATAAATGACATACACAGATATGAACCAACATTATCACTTCCAGTCTTCAGAAAGTACGAATCCTGCTTTAAATGAAAAAGGAGCTTCCTCGCTTCCACAACAGTGCCCACAGGGTAGTAAAGCCCTGGAGGATTTAGATCTACTAGGAAAAACTCTTCTACAACAGTCCTTGCCGCCCAGTGGTCCCCAAGTACGATGGTGAGAGCACCTTGCACGTATCTTCTAATTTTCCCCTTTATGGTTAGTCTTTCTTATGCTTGCTTTATCAAATCAAAGGAAAGCAGAAACTGTCTCGTGTACATGGGTGAATGTTTTAGAAACATTTGTCTATATTACACTTTGTATAATACTGTTTGAGTATACTTGAAAAGTGTGTATTTTAACCCCTCCCGTACCGATGACGTACCTGGTACTTCCCGGTTGGGTGTCGCCCACAGACCGGGACGTACCAGGTATCCCAGCGATCCGTAACAGCCACTCCCCCTCAAAAATATTTAAATAATACTGCGGTCTTCAAGGGAAGACGCAGTACGCGAACGCCGGTACGGAAGGGGTTAAATGTGTCCCTCAATAGAATGTATTGGGCTTCTATGTGTACAAATGTCATGTAGTTTATGTGTTAAAATAAAAATGTGAAGAATGTTGTCATCTAAATGATCCTCTTGCTCACAGAGCAATTTGAACAGAAAATCAAAAATTCTATTGTCTTGAGTAGTAACGTAAATTACTAGTAGATTTTTTCTAACATTGTATTTACCATTGGCTACTTAATGCTGTGTGTCTAAATAGGGAAAAACCCCAGCATAAACCAACTCTGCGAGATCTTCAGTGTAAAACTGTTCCTGTCGCACAGCCTGCAGCTGTACTTGGGACCCTTCAGCCACTTGGTGGAGAGCAGCTTGCACATTCCCCTGTGAAGACAGAAATTTCTCTGGCAAATGTCCATGTGCCTCTGGATTCCATTAAACCCAGTATGTTTCAAAGATATGAGCTGAGCATGATTCTGTTTATCATATTTTGGGGCAAACTAACTGGTGGTGTAGAGCTTTACGTATTTCTCACACTAGGCCCTCCATTCCAGGCCTGCTTTAAATGATCAATGATTTCCTTTTATCCTTTTGCTTTCCCCAGGTAGTATACTCCCAGTAACCGTATATGATCAGCAGAGTTTTCGGGTACTTTTTCACTTTGCTCAGGATCCCCCTGCGGGGAGGCCGGACATCCTTGTGGTTGTGATTTCCATGTTAAGTACAGCCCCGCTCCCTGTCACTGGAATCAGCTTCCAGGCTGCTGTGCCTAAGGTAAGCAAAGCGTATCATATGGTTTTACTTGGAAGTTACTCTTCTCAACTTTAACTACCCAGCTATGCTCTCAGAAACATGTTTTTGCCAGTAACATGTCACATGATAAAACTCAGTTGAAGTGGCATTAAACACTTTTTTGAGCGTTAAGAAGAGTAAGTTGAGTAAACCTTACTTTTATTAAAAGTAGGGTTAGCAGAATTGTGCTTAAGAAAAAGAAGTTTACCTGCCAATGCTCACTTCCACCTGCTGTCTCCCCCCCCCCTTGGCCTTCAAAGCAGAAACCTTTCTCCGACTGTACTGGTGTTGAGCGTTCTTTTTGGACACTGCCGGCTCCTGTACGGTCAGAGGCTGGCTTCTGCAGTGAAGACAGGCAACAGGGGATGTGAGCATCAGTAGGAAAGTAAAATTGCTTTTGTTCCCCCTTCTAAACGAAGTAAACCATTCTGTAAACCTTACTTTTGTTGCAAGTAAGCCTTACTTAACTGTGTAATTCCAATTTCTCCTTTTTATTTGTAGATAGTAAACCTTTTCGGTGCATTGCCAGTCTCCTGTCACTAAATTGGATGTCTGGCAATCATTTGAATAGAATATCAATTACAGGATACTCTGTTATTAAAAACTTAAAACTTTGCTTTGCACTCCCTCTTCTTATGTGTCCTCTATTGTTGATTCTCTTTAAGACCATGAAGGTGAAGTTGCAACCAGCATCTGGGAATGAGCTCCCTCCATTCAATCCCATACTGCCTCCATCTGCGGTCACTCAGGTGCTGCTGCTGGCTAATCCCACCAAGGTAAAATTCAAAGAATAAGACATGTAAATATGCACAACAGCAATAAATACAAAGTACACACTTTTTGTCCTGTGTACTTTGAAACTAGGATTGCTTATTTGATGATGTGTGTATTTCTGACCCTTTAAAAAATCTTCATACAGTTATCAATTTACTTCCTTGTTTCATACCCATGTTTAAAAAAAAAAATGAAAGACTTGCTAATAGCTTATTGAATAGACTTCCTTTTGTATTTCCCCACCTCTTGTATTGTTAATGTGCCTTTTTCTACATACACCTGCATTTGTCTTGTTTGGCGCTTGTTTCATTACCCTGTCCTGTCTTTTCCCTGCTCATAGGAGAAGGTGCGTCTACGATACAAACTGACCTACACCCAGGGGGAGCAAGCCTTTGATGAGATGGGAGACATAGAAGACTTCCCACCAGTTGAGAAGTGGGGGAACCTCTAGAGCATGACCAAGAAAAACCGATGGCAAGCGGTGCAGAAACTTTACTGGCATAAAGTGACTGCGCCTCCTCACTTTACTTGGAAGATCCACTCCCATAGGTGGCGTCCAGCAAATGTAGTGCAGAAATGACTATGATGGGCACACCTTGAACTGCAGTAGATACATCATCATGAATTAATGTGGCTGCTCTTTAGTGAGATTCTTTTATGTTTATCCAGAACTGTCTTACTTTCTGCTGTTAATGGATACCCCTGGGGGTACATGAATTGCCACCAGGTACCAGAGTAATTGGTAGGTTACTCTAAGGAAAGAAAATCCACTTTTTAACAGTTGCCCCATACTTTTTATATGAGGCTTTTGCTCTACCCATCCTTTCTAGTTATATTTTGAAATGGTCTAGTACCTCCAGTGGGGCCTTTCCTGAAACCTGTCCTTTTACCTCAGAAGAAATACTCACCAAATATTGTCGGTAGTACAAAAAGCTTCCTCTTGCATAAGACTTAACTTGTTTTCACTTCCTGCTTGTTTTCTCCTTTCTTTCTCTGCACATAAACATGATTTCTCAGTCTCTATTGTGTGTCCTATTGTGATAGAAGTTCCTCTAATCATTTCATTATACTTTCTCCAAATTAATATTGGCACAGGCACATAACATTTTTACAGTGACTCTACTAAATACGAACTGGACAAATCTCACCTACTGTGATTCATAGTATATTTCTACATACAGATATATACAGGGTTGTTTTTATTTATTTTTATGTACTGCAACCAAAAAACAAATTACCACGTAACTATATTATTGTCGATAGTTTTCAAGCTAAAACCTGGACAGTGCTATAGCAGTCGACGGTAACATTGCATTTGTTTTTGGGATGGTTACTCTATATTAATACTTTGTCTCGGATGTTTCTCCACTTTTGGAAATACGGCTCTGCATATCAAAAAGTCTGTCTTGGTTACAAGATTAGTTTACAGAATAAGGTATTTAATAAAAGGTGTGTCAAAAATATTTCCACAAGCTTTGTTAAACTTCATGAATGAAGCCCTTCTTGTAGAAAACTTCATAGTAAAGTCACTCATCATTTAGTAAATAAACCCTAATGAATTATTAAATTATTTCCCCTTCAGACGGACAGTGGCAAGAGTTTCTATAACTTGTCATTGATTAGATGTACTGAGCCATGAAAATGTGTTAACGTCAGTCTTTGGCAGTATACTTTATACTGTGGGAGGGTCTGTTGTGTACACACTCATGTCTACATATACAGCAAAAGTCATGAAGTGGTAGACTAAAATCACCCAATATATTCATTCAGTTTGCCTCATGGGCAGTAGTGCTTCAATACCTGCCTCCCATTTGCAACTGCAATATAATATGTGAATTCACACAAAGCAGACTGTACTGTTTTCTGTATCCGTGCCACACATTCTGTTTTAATGAAGAGTATTCTGTACTATATGGTGATGCTTCCTGTGTTAAACTAGTTTTTTTTGGGGGGGGGTTGCACCTTAGACAACCTGCAGTCATTTTTTTGTAACATCTTTTCAATAAGATCTTTAAGCACTACTCTTCACGGCACACATTCTTTTCTAAAACAGGCTCTGCCGTGTGCTAAGCTCAGGCTTCCCCTACACACAAAACATATGTACAAAGACTAGTTAGCACAGGTCTAAGAGGGATTTGTGTGACTTAATCCAAGCTCAATGTATTGACCACATCTCCTTCTGAGTCACACACCTTTAGCATTCACGCTCCCACGCTAACATGAACCGCTTCTTTCAGCTGACTTAATGCTGCTTCTAGTTGAGGGTAGAGAAACGGTTGTGAGCTACAGCATATTTCACCATCAGTGGTTTGTCATATTTACAATAGTTAAATTGTAAATTGCATGTACTGTTTAGGTGTCAGATTACATAAAATGTTCTGAAACTTAAAATTCAAAGCTGCCGTGTTTCAGATGGGATAAGCATTCATCATGTTCAGCGCTAGGAGGCAAAGCAATAGATGCAAAAAGTTAAGGAATTTATTATGAGCATACTGTAGGCGAGAGCTATATTTGAAAACTAAAGCATTCTTTTAGGAAGATGGTACGTATTCCGTGTTCTCTAACTCCAGTTTGTTACAGTTTAATATATGTAACCCAAGCCGCTTTTTTCTTTCTATTTATCTCATATATTACAGAAGTACTAGTAACCCATTTGCTTGGAAAAAAAATAACTTGTGTGGCCATAGGTCCTTATCCCAAACATGCGTTTTATATGTGCATTATTGTCCGCCTAGAGCCAAGGAGCAAGTGTGCCACTCTTGAACGTTTCCATGACTTACATCAAAGGTAATATAGAGGTTGGTCAGAATTAAAATGAATCTAAAGAAAATGTCCTAAGAGTAACATAAGTCAATGTCTTCAATGTGGAAAGCCACTTATCATTCCTCATTTTAGAAATGAGACTATTTTACTATGAAAACAGGAAGTTGCACTACGCATACAATTTGCAGGTTTCTGCTGTGTTTCTAAACATATTTGCTGCTTAAATTATTTCGAGTTTCTCTTGCTTCAACCCCTTTGAAACTAATTGCTTGTTGGATTATAAAAGGCCACTTTGCCCAGCATAACTTTAGAAGCTTTTGTTGGAAGTAGTGGGGTTAGATAGAGTGGGTTTGCAATGTGTTTTCACAAAAAGCCATTAAAGCTGCAAGAATATGACCGATACATTGATAAGACCTCTTAACTGTGCTTCACTAGCTCCTGTTAAAATACCTACCTGTCCCTCCAGTGTGAAAAACAATACTTAATGCAGAACACTCATAACTGAATTTTGGTTATCAGTACTACTGATAAGTGTAAAGTCCCATTGGTTGCTATGATAATTGCTCCACTTTTTGCCACTAGGCACCAGAATTGCTTTATACACAAGTCCCCATTTATCAGAGTTTGACCTCATCTTGTCTCTGAACTTCAATTTCAGTCAGGTTTATTTTTCTGTGTTTATATATATATATATATATATATATCTCTATTTTGGTGTTTAAGGGGAGCCAGGTCCGGCAGCGAAATTCATTCTGTAATTTAATGAGAAATAAAAGCTTTATTTCAGAAGTCTGAAATGTTGTATGTGTGTAACTTAAATAAGCTCCTTATATAATGGTTATAAAGTGCTCCTGAATTTTAGGATATGCCAAGTTTGTTCACTAGGACATATTTACCCCTCCCCAGTGTTCCTGCCCTACTCAGGTAGGGACATGTTAGATTTTTTTCCAAGAAAGTTTATTTTATTTTTATTTTATAGATCCCTGGAAGGGGGAATTCTATCTTTTTGCACCAGTAAAGTACTTTGGGGGAAGCACAGGTGCTTACCTCATGGGTGTGAGGTCCAGGGGGGGGACCCAAGGTACAACTCAGAGTTACTGGGTCCTTGGTAGGTACCTTTTTGATTACCTTAAATTCCTTCAACCCTTGAGTGGGCTTAATGGGAGAGAGAGCAGGCAAATCTGTTGGCCTAGCTCAGCTTGGATCCTCCCCACACTCGCATCTCCACGAGCACTATGCAAACGCTTCCAGTTTGCTGGGAGGTGCTTCCAGTCACCGTTTTTGTTGAGGGCATGCTGGGAAAATACCAGTTACCGACAGTGCCTGGGATGCATTTGCCAGTCTAAGGACAAGTATGTATATCCTGTTCTGGCTGTATCCCTCTTGGGACTTGAACCTAGTCCTACAAGACCTGTCCGTTCTGCCCTTTGAGCCATTGGAGGAGGTTCCTCGTAAATTCCTCAGATTAAAAGTGATTTTACTTTTGGCTGTTCAGCTAGGAGGACGAGTGAGCTCCAGGGTCTCTCTCTATCTTGGACCCCTTTCATGAAATTTTGTGATGACAGGGTTATACTAAAGATCCCTCCTGAATCTATGCCCACAGTGGTGTCTGATTTTCATAGATCTCAGGAGGTCTTTTTGCCACTATTTGGTCCTGAGCCCAAGAATGAGATGCAAGAGAGGTTACATACATGGGATCTTTGTTGGCCGATAGATTAGGGAAGCAATGTCAAAAGCTTATATTGCAGCACGTAAGAATCCCTGGGTTGCTCTAAAGGCCCATTCTACCAGAGCCATCTCTTCTTTGTGGGCCGAAGCAGCCAGCGTATATCCAGACTGTATCCTGTAAAGCCTGGAAAAATATTCATACGTTTACCAGGCCCTACAGACTGAACCCGATTAGATCAAAAACCAAATTTGTAACACAGGTCCTTCAATCAGTTGTTTGATCATTCCCACCCAGTCTTGCTACCTCTGTCTGTGTGTCCTGCTGGGAATGGCAAGGAGAATCGAACAGATGTCTGAAACAGACTGACCCTCTTCTGCTCTTGGAAATGCAGAAGCTGCCATTAAATTATGAAGTTGCTCAAGGGTGGCCTGTAAGTCAGCATCCACTTTTTAACGTACAAGGCTGATTTTTCATTGGCTCTTACACTGGCAGAACATAGCTTCCTACTAGGGATAATGTTGCTTTACACATTCAAAAGGATGGGTGTTTGGAGGTAAATGTTGTCTTCTTAGGAACAGTAGATTCTACAGATAGCTCAGGCTTATCTGATGACATGCTACAAAACAGAAATAAATGTAGTAGTCACAGAAAATAAAATGGCCAACTTGAGCAGACAAGACAATCCAGCCAACAGGATGCTGCATCCAAAATACTGGAAAGGCTATTGCAGTAGGGCATCCAAAAAGCTGTACAGCCCTAAACAGAAGGCCTTAAATAATGGCTTAGAGACTTGTGCATTTTATTTTTAACAAAACTGTCAGTTTTTTTCACTCTGGCCGAACAGCATTTCCAAGGGGAGGGAACAAGCATTAGATGTATAAGTGTGCTGACGCGTTTTTAACTTGTCACTAGCAGCAGTTACAGACTGATGGGCGATAGAGTGTGAGACAGTGACAGCTTAGTAGAGGCTGAAATTAGTGCTCATTATACAATACTGCTAGTACATTAATAATTTATTTTAGTACAGAAAATGTACTGTTGTGGGGTAGATTGGAGAAGCTGTAGTGGCTACTGTAGTGTATTACAGGGACTGCAGCAGACATTTTTCCCCTGTTCCTGAGTAGATTTTAGTTGATTAAGACAGTTGCCCATTTATACTACTAGCCAAAGCTCTAATTTGTGGACAAGTCTATTTTTATCTTTCTATCATATCCTCTATTATTCTTTATTGATAAATATATATATATTGGTGACAAAACCAGGCATTATAAAATACATTATTGGGGAAATCCAGTCCTGCTCCATGGGGCTGCATGTGCCTATCATAAACCAGTGTCTGCCTGCCCAGGCCCAGTGCTCTGCTGCTGCTGCTCTTTGACCATCCTAACTTTGGGGGAACCTTTTTTAAAAAAAAAAAAAAAAAAAAAAAAAAGCTGAAATCCAGAAATCCACTCCTGCTCCACGGGTGCATGTGGCCATGATGTGCCAAGTAATAGTAGGTTTTTTATTTTTTCGTTTTGATTATAAGACAACCCCCCAAAATCTGAATATTAATTTAGGAAAAAAAGAAAAAGCCTGATTATAAGACGACCCTATAGGAAAAAAGTTTTACTAGTAAATAAATAATAATTCATGTAAACTTTTTTTTTGTTTTTAATTTCCTTTTATTTACCAACCTGCCCCCAGTTATGCACATCTGCCCCCAGGCATGCCTTATACCTTTCTATATGCCACTCTGTCGCATGATATGCCTTTTAACCCCCTGTATGCCACTCTGGCATATAGGGGGTTAAAAGGCATATCATGGGACAGAGTGGCATATAGGGGGACACTTACATACCCAGACACTAATATACCCACCGAGACACTTCCCTACCCACCGAGACACTTCCCTACCCTCCCAGACACTTCCCTACCCTCCCAGACACTTCCCTACCCTCCCAGACACTTCCCTACCCTCCCAGACACTTCCCTACCCTCCCAGACACTT
Organism: Spea bombifrons; assembly: GCF_027358695.1. Taxonomy (NCBI): domain Eukaryota; kingdom Metazoa; phylum Chordata; class Amphibia; order Anura; family Pelobatidae; genus Spea; species Spea bombifrons. The sequence goes on along the minus strand of NC_071092.1, from coordinate 24,796,289 downwards.
CCCTACCCTCCCAGACACTTCCCTACCCACCCAGACACTTCCCTACCCACCCAGACACTTCCCTACCCAGACACTAATATACCCACTCAGGTACTTCACTCGCCGCTATGCCTCAGCAGGCGCTTGCTGCAGCTCCCACGGAATTACGGCATGACGCTGTGTGACCCCACAAGGCCCCGCCTCCTCCAGAAAATTGAAGAGGTCTACCGGATCCGCTTTGGGACCGGTCCTGCTTCTGGAGGAATCTCCCCAACCGGCTCTGCTTCCCCGCAGTGGGCGGGCTATCCCGGGAGAAGGAAGGTAAGCGCGTATGCAACCTCGGCTGCTGCTGGCACTTTCGGCGGCGCTCGGTGATAGACGCCGGCAGCAGCTGAGGTTACCATACAGGAGGATCCAGGTCCCCTGCAGCGATGCGGGGGATCTGGATCTTAGTCTAATAGTCAGACCTCATTTGAAGTCTGATTAGAAGACGACCCCGATTACAAGACGAGGGGTATTTTTAAGAGCATTTGCTCTGAAAAAAACCTTGTCTTATAATCGAGCAAATACGGTAATACACAAAAATACTCATAGATGCTGTCATGGATATCAAACACAACACAGGTTTATACAAAAAAAGACATTCCAAGCATTTTGGACAATGCTATGCTTCCTACTTTTCCTTTTTCTACTCCAGCATGACTGTGCCCCAGTTCACAAAGCAAGCTCCATGAAGACATGGTTGGATGTGTCCAGTATGGAAGAACTTGACTAGCCCGCACAGATGCCCTGACCCCAACCCTGTTGAAGACTTTTGGGATGAGCTAGAATGCCAATTGTGAGCCAGGCCTTCTCATCCAACATCAGTGCCTGACCTCACAAATGCTATACTGGATGAATGAGCAAAAATTCCCACAGAAGCACAAATCTTGTGGAAAGCCTTCCAAGAAGAGTGGAAACTGTTATTGCAAAAGGGGACCAACTACATTTTAACATCTATGTATTAAGAATGCGATGTAATAAAAGTCTCTGTTGGTGTAATGGTCAGGTGTCCAAATATTTTTGTCCTTATACTCCATATATAGTAAATATATGTATATGTATATATGTATATGTATATATATATATATATATATATATATATTGGCATGTCTTTGTTACTATGTTCGTTACCATAATGCAAATATCCATTAAAAAAAGATATTTGACAGTGAGAGGATTCACTAAATTGCTAGAGGTATCACCAGGTTTAGTTACAACCAAGGAATACATTCTAGATGTATTTGAGATTTTAAACATGTCATTGTATAGAATATACACGTGGGAACCGCAAATCAAGTAAACCACCAGGAAATGTGGCTTATTTAGCAACATAAGCCTCTCCGCTGTAAGTCTGCCTCAGATAGTTTGCAAATACAGATTTGTGCAAGTGCTCATTGCATTTAACCAATTATTTCTGTGCAAGCTGTGCATTTCTGCCTCAACAATATGTTGATGGGCCATATCCATTCCTGACTTGGTTTTAGGAGTGGCACTGGGTTTTCGGGGCTCCTTGGCAGGGGTGTAACTAGAAGCCTAGATGCGAGAATCTGTTAAGGGCCCCCCCACCCCAACCCAATCTACCCCTTCTCACACCATCTACCCCCTTCTCACACTATGTACCCCTCCCCCCTTCTCAGGCTATCTACCCTCTCCCTACCCCCCTTATCACTATCTACCCTCTCCCTACGCCCCCTTCTCACTATCTACCCTCTCCCTACGCCCCCTTCTCACTATCTACCCTCTCCCTACCCCCTCTCACTATCTACCCTCTCCCTACCCCCCTTCTCACTATCTACCCTCTCCCTACCGCCCTTAGTAGGTCCCTTACTGGGCAGTTCTGTGGTGTGGTCATATGCCGGCCTTTAGCGTGAAGGGCCGGCATCCGAGTCAGACGCCTCACGCTCCCACCACTGGAGTCGGGGCAGCGCTGAGGCAGGCGGCGGCAGGGAGCAGAGGAGGCAGAAGTGCGCCGAGCGGTTACTGAAAACGACCCCTGGCTGGCAGAACTCCAGGGCCCGGTCGCAGTTCGGACCCCTGCGACCCCGATAGTTCCGCCACTGCTCCTTGGAATACTTCCGCAAAAGAGCAGAGCCATGGCACGCGCCACAGGGACAGACTCCCCTCTATTATTCCAATCAGAAAAAACCTCTTTGAAAAAAACATATTAGTTCTCCAAAAATGAATGGAACAAAAGCAAAAATAAAAATAGTCCAAATTGGTTTTTTTGGTCAATTATTAGCACCATCAAATTCCATTTGCACAAGTCATATCCCCATAATTAAAATATGCACACACAAACAGTTACACATTTACTCTCATGCTAATACACACTTTCACACTCATTCTAACACACACTTACTCTAATACACACTTCCACATACACATTCATGCTAACACAGTATATACACACACTCACTCTAACATACATACATACATACATGTCTAAACCCTTAACTATTCGGAAACCTTTTTTAAACTCTGGTTGCGCACAACACATTATGTGACCCTACTGCATTCCCGCCTGTCCTAAGATGACTATGTGGGGCAAAGGTATCAATTCAAAGAATAAGGTAGGACACGCTGCAACTCTGGAATTAGTGTACGAACCTCCATGTATCTGCGGAAATAATGGGTTAGGGTTTTTTGTGACTTTGTGCTAGTACTGCCTTCCTGTATGTGTTCAGTTAACAATATTTCCTCTTTATGATGGTTAATCATAAGCAGGAACAGAACAGAAAGTATAACAGACATGTGACCACACACATCTGAAAGTTTACAAAGTATCAGGCACATAATACGTGAAGTTCCCTAAATAGAGGCATTCAGATAATGCGCACGAGACGGGTAAAGTGCACAAAGCTACCGGGCAAAAAAATGAGAGAAATACCAAGCAACTACATTAAATAGTCTTACAAGACTAATTATCAGAGTCAAGGGGCAACAGGGAAACTTTGAATGAAATTGACTGTATGGCACATACCACCTAAAATTATAACACATTTTGTGATAGCTTGAGATAAACTGTTTATAACGGCTGTGTGAAATTAAAAGAACACACAGAACAAAAAAAAAAGTGTTTGAGAAGAGAAAAATCCAGTGTCTGAAGAAAAGCAGTCCTTCCGCAGACTAAGAAAGGAGGAGGAGACAGCCTCACCCACTGGCTCAGAGAAACAGGAGAGACAAGAAGAGTGCAAGGCTAGTGACACCTGCAACATGATTCAAAGGCACCTCAACAAAATGAGACAGCTGGCCAACTATGGCCCAGGAAGGTGAGTACAGCCACTCACTCTAACAAGTGTAGTAACAACGCTCCATTCAGCATTAACAGAATGCCCTATAGTCTATCACATTGCTGCTTGATATTAGAGGGAACTTACTTCTATAACTACAGCCACTAGATTGAAACAGCCTGTAAACATTGTAAGAAATGACATATCTTTCCATTGCTTCTGAACACAGTTTTAGTTTATAGTTTGAAAGCGTTATAAACTCCTGAGAGCGCTCTGCATTCAGATGCGCTGCAATCACGATATACATGTTACATACAGGACCTTCTACTGTTGAGAAATTAAACTCATTGCAAAATTGGAAAAAAGCTGCTTTCTGCCTCTATAAGGTAGTCATATTATCCTCCCTTACAAATTAACCATAGCGCAATGCACTCTATAAACGTAATGTTTAAAATCAATTTATTAGGTTTCGTTGCACTTTATAGCTTCATAGCTTCTAACCCCTCTGTTCTACTGGTATTCTCGCTATAGATATATTTCCATTACTGAACGTCTCTCCTATGAATCCTTGCTGCTTTATTAAATATATACATGTAATTCAGCCCTTTCTCCATGCACCTGCAACATGAGTCCCTACATTTTTATAACTCATAAAGGTGGACAACCTTGTTAGTAATTATTTCAAGGCTCATGCATGTTACCTCTACCTTACACTGTTTTCAACACCTCTTTTGGTGGCATGGGAGGTTTAGACCATATTCCCTATGAATGAAAATGCATATTATCTATGTCAAGGCCCTCGGTTAGTCAAGAAACAGGCGTCAAGAGGCATGTCATGATAGACATAGATATTAAAGTTCCTTTGTACTAGACCACCAAGGACAGAGAAGCAGTAGATCTGCATTTCCTGCAACAACTACAGCCATCCTGCCTATGATTCCAATTTGTAATAACTAATAAGTTTGCTTATTACACGTAACCACTTCAGTTAATTGTTTAGAGCCACTTAAACTTAATTTAAAGCTGATTGTATACTGTTATGTTCAGTAAAATGATGTACATATAGATGTTTGTATAGAACTGGATAGGTAGAGATGCACAGCCCTATTATAAAGGTTGCTGTAAGTAGGCCCTTTGATTCTTTTGAGCTCTTTGTTAGATTCTTCATGGAAATGCTTTGCGCAGACCAATATTACATTTGTAAAGAACAATGCTCCAGAGTAGATACTCAGCTACCTTTAACCTTGAATAATTGTGTTAAGTTTATGAGGTCAAAGTACAGAGTAATCTGCGTACATTTTTCTGATATTCTTACACAAATACTCAAAGACATTCACTACTTTCAGAATTAGTCGCCATGTTAGTTAAGTCTCATAAACAGACATGCATGCTAACGTACGGATTGTGCAAAAACACGCACAAAGTGTACACAGTGTTATAGATAAAGTCATAAATGAAGGGTATTATTACACAGACCAACTTTTGTTTGCCTGCAATATTCAACATAAGCGAAAATAACTTTGCGTAAAAATAAAACGATTTGTTTTGTTGTTGATCGAAGTTGTGTGTTATACCAGATTCAATGTAGAACACAAGTAATGATTAAAGTTCATGGGGTGCCTCTTCCATTTCACTCTTGAGGCTGTGCCAAACACGCCCTTTGCCTGTCACTACCTGTGGGCACTCCTAGTTATCGCCAAGTCTCCTACACTAAGGCATCTTGAATTCTGATTTGCCTTAATACGATGGGGGTGTGATAGTCTCCACATCTCAAAATAAGTGTCAGGACATGCAGGATTGCCCAACCAACAGAGTTTCCTGTGTAAGCTGTGCTTGTGTATGTAGAATGTAATAGAACTGTGCCTGTCTCTACCAGCATGCATGATATATTTTAACCCTGTATAGAAGGAAAACGGTTTAAATGCAACTTCCAATTATTCCCCAAATTGCACATCCGCAGCTAACTATTTAAACAAGGAATATAGCCCAGTTACTTAATAAACCTTATCGCAAAGAAATGACCTCTTTAAGAAAGAGCAAAATGAATTGTTTTGTTTCTTTTAGCAAGAGTCCAATCTACCTCTTGTACATTTGTTAAAAGAACCCCTCCATGCACACACTGGAGGAAACTGTCAGCATCATAGCTTTTAGCATAACTAAATTCATTAGTTAGAAGGAAGGGCCTTTTAAGGCTTGCAGTTTTTCAATAAGGCACAAGTGGGTCTGTGAAAGCAGAGGATCATGAGGAGGAAGGTGCTGGTAAGCCTTACTAATACCACATTCTGCTACAACAAATTAGTTTTATGAAGTTTCCTTTTTTCCTGGGTTTAAGTTCTCTAGTTTCCCATAACAGCCTCATGTCACCGCTTCCTTCGCCCTTTGGTAGCCAGCCACTTCACTTGTACCTTCACTTGTACATGCTGGGTGTTGCTGGGCTCCAAAAAAAGCTGTGCTGATGACAGCTGCCTTTTTTGTTGCAGAAAAACAATGGGATCTTATATCCACTTTTAACACAAGTTTCTCTATCCGTTGATGTTGCTAGATTTTAGTTGCATGTTTAATCTTTTGTCTGCAATACCAACTTATAGGATGGTGCTTCAGAACTAGAGGTTTAAAGGTTTTATCTGTGATCAGTGGCTGATTTAGCTGCATTCATTTATTTATTTTACATTAAGAAGTACTTTCTCCACCCCTGTCTGCCACACACTTCCTTGTTTTGCATTCAACTTTTTATATTTGGTTTCACATATTTCCTTATATTGCATTCTATTTTTGTTTAAGATTCTCTTTCTTATTTTTTGTTCTGAATCCTAAAAAACCAATCCGCTGCTTTGATCCTCTGTCTCATTCAATTCTTTATCCTTCTGTTTTCTCCGTATCAGCAACAAAGTTGCCGCCAGCCCCCTAACTATAAAAGTGGAGACCCACAACAAACTTTTAGAATTACCCTTATAGCTTGGGCTAATCAGACTTACCCAATGCTTCTTTCTAGTTATTCATTTTAACCTTTTGGCTATTTTTTCTTTAGTTCTCCATATAATTATTTTCTCACAAATTAAAAATGTTGTCTAGCTGTATGTACGGTACTATCTGTATGCTGACAAAAGAAAAGTCAACCATATAATCATGGCTGTGATTGATTCATTTGTCCCTCCCATCAAAATACAGATGCTAAATACAGGGAAGCAATTTTTATACATGTGCAAGATAACAACTGCATGTTGACATGAAAGAGAAAGAGAGCTTCAGTCCCAGTCAGTTTCTTCTTTAAAAAGGGTTGATCTTGTTGTAATTTAAAGTTAAATAGTTGGATTAGTGATTTGCTTTTGCATTCACTATGCCAGGGTAAGTTCTTTATGGAGGAATATGCCAGGCTTGGCTCCTTGTAATGCTTAGCAAAGTCAATGAGTTAAATCTTCAACTGTCCTGCAAACTCTCATTTTACTGAATAAAGCCCTCTGATATTTCATTGTCATACACTGTATACAGTCATACACTGCATAAATCCAGCGTGACATTATCTGTAATATATTCAGTATATTTCACTCTTTATTTTGGTAAATTTTGTTCTTTGTACTTTTGTTTAATTCCATCGTATGCTGTATTTAGGCCCCCTTGTTTACACAGCTAATATCCCACAAATCATTTCCACCCACATCTTCATCAGCATAAGATAGCTAATCATATCACTCCAGCTTTGGGCTGTGGGCTATAGCTTCAATGTGAGTTACAGTTCACGTTACATGTTGTCAACACCTTAGTTAAATTGTTTTCCCAGTCTCACCTTTTCATCTTTCTTCTTCTACCTCAGGTCCCAGGATGTAACAGACATGCTGACTGAGGATTTGCTGCAGGTAATAAAAAAAGTTTCAAAATGTATACCTATCTCATGTGTGTCACTATTTTTTACGATTATGAGTAAGTGGAGTTGTAACATCATATGATGCTCTGCCTACATTACATGTCACCGTTATCATGTCATACCCCCCCCACACACACACACACAATGCCTATTTTGATAAACATAATATTGTGCTTATAAAGTCACCACAATGGTGGTCTGTCAGTTTTGGCAAATATCCTGATTTTTTGCACCAATACAAGTTTTCACATCCCCTTGAAAATCGGTCTTGTTTAATTTTAAACTAGGGTTGTTCAACCTTGTGACAGACACAGTGCTGACTTTAAAATCATTTGGCAGCGTTGTACTGGACCCCTTTGCAAATGGTCAATTCACTGCGTGCTTTTGGGTAGGCATGTGCCCGGCAACAAGAAGCATGAGACAAAGTTTTGGACACTTTGCAATGGTAGAAACATTTAGGTGAGACAAGGGTTAGATCATGGATATAAAGGTATGAGGCTGAGAGTGAACGAAAAAAAGACACACTCATTGAGGCATGAGAATTAATACACACAAGGGAGCAGGATAATAGAACATGCACAGGGCTGGTACCAGCGAGTACCAGCGGTCTACCACCTCCGGCCTTGTGAGGCAACTAGCCCCATAACACTACCACAGCACTCGCAATTGATCATATGAAAAGACATTAGGGTTTTATGGCCCGAGGCAACTTGTGTCTCTAGCACCCCCCTTCTGCATGTGCTTGCTTGCCAATGTAGTAAAAACCTTAGTAATAACCAACTTATCAGCTAAGTGACCTATTAAGCACAGAGTGAAAAGATATATTTGGCAGTTAAAGTTATCTCTAGAGTAATATCTGTGGTGTAAGAGAGCACTGCTGTATAGTAGCCAGTTGTATCATATGGCTGTTAGACAAGGTTAGTGAAAGATTGTATCAGCTCCGGCTGTATGTAACGGTTGCGTGATGTTGAAAGCCCTGTGCTAAGGGTGCTGCACTGTTCATGTTACCAGAGGAAAGTTCTGTGGTTGTTTTTGCAAATGTATTTTTTTGTTGTTGATGTTATAGACATGCTTTGCTTGGAACTCCAGAACTTAAACTGATATTTAGAAATGCGAGATCACTCACAGTGTGTGTTCCTGTATGCTGGAGCCCCAATGACAGAGCTGCCATGGGGATGCAAACAGCAATCAATCAAAAATGGCCTAGGAATTTAATAAAACACATCATTACGCCGATATGAGGGCATGCTCTCCGTTTATGTTGAAATTGCTTTTTGTTTCTGTTTCCTATATCTGTTACTCACCAATTGGACTCTGATTAACTTTGTTCATTACAGTACCACACTTGCATCTTGTCTATTAAAAAAGAGGTTAAGTGTTTGCGTTATTTTGAAGATAAGAGCACACATATACTCTAATAACAGCTTTTAATGTTAGATTTTTCTTATTATTATTATTATTATTATTATTGTGTAAGAGTTATCTCGGAAAAAACTCAGCACACCTTTGCATCCGACTCAAACTTATAAAGTTTATTTTCTTACATATGTTATATATAGTTATATATAGTTATATATATACTTTGACACATTTATGTAACCGCATACTAATGCAAGCATTTCACTCATGTTGACAATGTTGACAATATATCAAATGAAGCTTACTTCCTGATTGCACAGTCCCATTACCAGGTTAATTTTATGTAAAACAGTTTGAGTTTCCGCCTCTTACTTATGCGTCCTGTTTACAGAACTTATAAAAAGGATAATAAAATCTGGAGCATATTGCTAGAAAATAGGGCTGTTTGCCAGACTCCATATGCATTCAGTAATGTAACAGTTTAAATTAGTTTCTCCCACAATACAAATACTTTTGGAACTATTTTTTACTTGTTAATATAGTTATTAAGGTGGGTAGCGTTCCAGTTTTTGGAGAAATTGTGCTCCACTGGGAATCGGTTCAATTGTTATTATCTTTGACCAATTAAGCAGAGAATACGATATGCAAAGGTCCCTTTAGTCCCAAACAGAAAGGTGCCTACTATTTAACTAGAGGAACATGTATGTGATCAGGGAGACACACAGTAGTATCAGGATGGCTATAGGGCACAACTGCAAACAGGGCTATAATAATACACTGCTCAAAATAATAAAGGGAACACATCCTAGATCTGAATGAATGAACTAATCGGATGACATACTTTCGTCCTTACATAGTTGAATGTGCTGACAACAAAATCACACAAAAATTCTCAAAGGAAATCAAATTTATCAACCTATGGAGGTCTGGATATAGAGTCACGCTCAAAATTAAAATGGAAAACCACACTACAGGCTGATCCAACTTTGACGTAATGTCCTTAAAACAAGTCACAATGAGGCTCAGTAGTGTGTGTGGCCTCCACGTGCCCGTATGACCTCCCTACAACGCCTGGACATGCTCCTGATGAGTTTGCAGATGGTCTCCTGAGGGATGTCCTCCCAGACCTGGACGAAAGCATCCGCCAACTCCTGGACAGTCTGTGGAGCAACGTGGCGTTGGTGGATGGAGCGAGACATGATGTCCCAGATCTGCTCAATCGGATTCAGGTCTGGGGAACGGGCGGGCCAGTCCATAGCATCAATGCCTTCCTCTTGCAGGAACTGCTGACACACTCCAGCCACATGAGGTCTAGCATTGTCTTGCATTAGGAGGAACCCCAAAGAAATGCCACCCCACACCATTACTGACCCACCGCCAAACCGGTCATGCTGGAGGATGTTGCAGGCAGCAGAACATTCTCCACGGCGTCTCCAGACTCTGTCACGTCTGTCACATGTGCTCAGTGTGAACCTGCTTTCATCTGTGAAGAGCACAGGGCGCCAGTGGCGAATATGCCAATCCTGGTGTTCTCTGGCAAATGCCAAACGTCCTACACGGTGTTGGGCTGTAAGCACAACCCCCACCTGTGGACGTTGGGCCCTCATACCACCCTCATGGAGTCTGTTTCTGACCGTTTGACTGGACACATGCACATTTGTGGCCTGCTGGAGGTCATTTTGCAGGGCTCTGGCAGTGCTCCTCCTGCTCCTCTTTGCACAAAGGCAGAGGTAGCGGTCCTGCTGCTGGGTTGTTGCCCTCCTACAGCCTCCTCCACGTCTCCTGATGCACTGGCCTGTCTCCTGGTAGCGCCTCCATGCTCTGGACACTTCGCTGACAGACACAGCAAACCTTCTTGCCCCAGCTCGCATTGATGTGCCATCCTGGATGAGCTGCACTACCTGAGCCACTTGTGTGGGTTGTAGACTCCGTCTCATGCTACCACTAGAGTGAAAGCACCGCCAGCATTCAAAAGTGACCAAAACATCAGCCAAGAAGCATAGGAACTGAGAAGTGGTCTGTGGTCACCACCTGCAGAACCACTCCTTTCTTGGGGGTGTCTTGCTAATTGCCTATAATTTCCACCTGCTGTCTGTTCCATTTGCACAACAGCATGTGAAATTGATTGTCCATCAGTGTTGCTTCCTAAGTGGACAGTGTGGTTTCACAGATGTGTGATTGACTTCGAGTTACATTGTGTTGTTTAAGTGTTCCCTTTTTTATTTTGAGCAGTATACATTATAACTATGCATAAAATGCAACAGTAATTCAATAACAGGTGTATATTAACAGAACAACATATTGAAATAATCAGATTCTGCTACTATATATATATATATATATATATATATATATATATGCATGTTTGATGTGTCAATGAGTAATACATGCAATATGGGACATCTTTGGAACTAGATTTTGTAAAAGTTCCTGTTAACCTAGACAAAGAGAGGAACTGAAGCAAACATGTTTTCATGTTCAAGAGAAATGTCATTGTGTAATATTACCACTTATACATTTATTATTGTTCCAGTGTTCCATTGGGTATTAAAATAAGTAACCCCACCATCTTAATCCCTCAATCTCCCTTTTATGACTTCCAGGCAGACCAGCAGGTAGAACCAGTGAAGAAAGTGGCTCATCTTGTTGGAAAACGTCTTGCTAGTTGTATGCAGAGCCCCATTGGCTCTGACATAGAGAAAAGGCTGGTGAGTATTATGGTCCATCAGAGAAAATGTAACGTAATGCAGAAAACACTGCAGCCGTTAATAATGGCTATGTTTGTCTCTCTTCTGCAGAAAAAGCTTGCACTAATGTCTCTATCTATGGCAATGGCTGATTGTATAAAAGAGATTGACTGTGAGTCAAGCCTAAGGTGAGCAAATATAAGGTGATGTATTCTAGAAAATGACAAATAACTTCTTACTTAAATATGGATTACTAACCTCACCATCATGATCATGTTGTTTCCTCTTACTTATGCCTCAATAAATCAACCCCTTCTAAATGATCTCAACCAGGGCCAAGACAGCTGTCTGGGATGCCTTAATCATGGATGCGCCCACTGCTGGAGGAGCAGGGCTGGTTGGAGAGATCATAGATTTCCTTCTAACCAGACCAAAATGAAGGGAGTGTTCATACAGACGGCAGATTCTGTGCCCCCTCACTTTGACCATTGATGCGCAATACTTGGATATAATGTCATATCTCGTTGCTCTGCATTGAAGCTGCATGCACTGCAAGGAGCACTTAATCTCCTACCACGGGAATCACGTGTGTATGTGGGTATAGGCAGGCTTGTGTGTGTATGAGCACGCTTTTGTAAGGGCAGTGTATATGTGTGTATTTTGATAGTTCATCCATTACTATTGCTTTTTTGGGTCTACAGGGATAAGATGATTCACTCCAACATATTTTTAACCCAGGGGCAATATTTTGTATTGTTTTTTTAAAAGTCCATAGTGTCCTTCGCTCAACTGCGAAAATGTCTGTCATGAACCATGTACATGTCTATCTCTGTTATAATCAGTGTGTCTGGGTGTCAGTGTACAGGATAATAATCAGTGAAGGGGCAGATCAATTATTTACCTGGCTCAGCTGCCCCTGCATAAGAAATAATTTCTCTACAACCTACTCTGTATAACATCTTTACTGTTGATGCTGCTAGGCCTTAAAATTATAGATATGAGAGCTATTTTTGCCCAGGGTGGGACTGGGTCTAGTACCACCCCTGTCTATAAAGGTGCTCTTGTAAAAACTGGCAACCATACTCGAGTAAAGAAAGACAAAATAAATAATTGAGCTAAACAAATTAAAAAATCAAATTATAAGCTGTTGGAAACCTAGACCATCACATGGGCAATAAAGTAAATTATAGCAAACCAATATAAAGTCTCTTATAGGAGAACACTGGAAATGAGCTGCTGTGTGGAGAACTCCTTGGCTCAAGACCTGGTAGAATTTGAAATGATCATGGAGCGAGATGTAATACAGCCCTTAAACAGACTTAGCGAGGTACTGTAACTTTTCTTTCACATTTTATCTACCACTTCCATTTACATTCCATAAATATTCCTCCTACTCTTATCACTTGTCTTATCATTTCTGCATAATACTATTTTTTTCGGTCTCGTTAAATGTTGGCAGTTGACCATGACTCAACAGAGACCAAGATACTGACATTTTAAAAACTCCCTAACATTGTTGTCTTCTGATGTTACAACTCTTCATCTTCAAATATAGTACCACAAAACTATAGCACAATAAAGTAATCCCTGACAAACAGCTTTTCCTCCAAAGTTACCACATATTGCCCAATCTCTTCTCTCAGGATGAATTACCTGGTATCCTAAAACACAGGAAACAACTCCAGAAGCTGATTACAGACTGGAACAATATAAGGAACAGGTAATTATAGATATATAATATAATATATATATATATATATATATACATACATATATATATTTATATGTGATACATAAAAAGTATTCACAAAATAAATATACAACTTCATCTAACAACTGCGTTACACAACATACATGGCTTCCTCTTATGTATACAGGTACATGCAGTGCTATCTATATGTCAGTATTGATATGTGATATTCTATTATATGTAAACTGAGTGCTTTTTGGTAGGTCTGTATAGATGTGTTTTTACAGGGATATATACCGGAAAGCACTAAATATTTGTAGGATACAATTTTGTAGGAATGATGCATATCAAAACTTACATGGTTTTGTGAGCAAAATGTGCATAGGTGTACAAATGACCCTGTATATTAAGAATGTAACACACAGTTACATGTACACAGTTACATGTAACATGTACATGTTGCATGTGTAGATATGTGCACTGTGTTATATGTGCATATAGTTGCACATAACTATGAGCAAAGTACAGAAACTCTTTTGCTTATAGATTATCTCAGGCCCAGAAGAATATTTCTGGGGGGCAAGGAGGTGTCAGCACAGGGACACCAGCCAAACTGGAAAGTCTTAAGGAGGAGGAGGAAGAGCTAAGAAGACGACTTGAACAAAGCAAGGTTTGTTGACATCATATAGATTTATGTGTAATCAATCCTTTAATCAGTATTTATATGTAAACATATTGTCTATTACATTGGAAATTTCTATGTCTTTTAAGTCATACATGCCCCGTATTACATAACTTTCCAGGAAGAGCTTGGTGTGATCATGGCCTGTGTTTTCCAAGCTTCGTAGAGTTTTCATGCAATAGCGGATCACTCCATAAATGTATTCTTACTAGAAAGAGATTCAGCTCCCATGGCACAAATCCAAAATACAATCACTATCTGCTCAAAGCTACGAACACTCATAATCACAGCATAGTGTGCATTGCCTACTGATTTTAACTCCTTCCATCCTTCATGTCATTGTATGCTGTAGTAAACATAGTGGGCTTTATGCCATAATGACATGGAACATATTGTGAAAACATGATAAAAAAAAAGTCTGCACCCAAGGCAGATGACTGAAGTCTGGCATATTATAGCCTCACATTTAAGCTAATTGCATGTTACCAAATCATTTACGGTAAGATCAGCTGGTCAGCGTGCAGGAAAAAAAGTTTGATCATTTGCATTGTACCACAACATGTACCCCCAACCTATTACAAATTAGAACTTTTATTTTTATGTTTACTTTCACATAAATATCCTTATATCTATATCATGATTGAAAACATTTCCAGGTTTGAGTCCACATAAAGAAGAGGTTAAAAAATTAATTTTGTGTACAGACGACTATCCAAATGCTCTTAAGAGTTGTGGGTTGTTCACTTTCCAGAAATACATAGTTTTGTATTTCGAACTGGTGGGATGGTAAGCAGCCCCAATTAAGACAGAGACTCTGCAAAACTATGGAACTGTCAAGTTTGGAAACAGTAATGGGCATGTTTCCACTTTTGCACAAAACAAAAAATCATGAGAACCTATGCATTGGTTTTAGTGGATTTTATTTGCAGCTACACATAGCTTGCACAAAAGAATCCCAAGCAACGCATTCATGAAAAAAATATGTCAAACTACTCAGATTGAACACATTTCTAACACCTGTGTTGAATAAATACCATTATTGAAATTTCTCAAATCTGAAACCCAAAGAATAACATCAGTACACTGAAATATGTCATCTAAATATAAATATTTGCGCAGTAAAAATATTTTTGCTGATTACAGTCTCTCCAGACACTCCTGAGAATTCTGGGCTCCCTCTGTAGGTTGAATACAGGTACTGTATCTAACCATGCAAGTCAATGGAGCCCAGCTTACTAATCACTGTTAGTAAAATAAATAAAAAAATAAAAAAATGGGTTGATGTCACCATCAGGGGAAGCATTAAGTTCCGACAAAATGCAAAAAAAATCCAAATATATATATATATGTATATATATATATATATATATATATATATATATATATATATATATATATATGCCATGTATTAAAAAATGTATTTTTGTGAGCAAGTCCTAAAATTAGCGCTATACCTTCACATGAAGTCTCGCATGGTATGAGTTCAAATACTGGTACTTTAAATGCCCATAGGGTGTCTATTTTTAAAAATGTATGATTTGATGGGGTAAATCAAATTAGCCGGGTTCAAATATATCCCAAAAAAGGACATGGACACAGACTGTCCAGATGTCTAAATTCTCCCCAAAAATGCACACCTCGCAAAGGTGGCCTTTTACCCCCCCAATAACTCGACAAACCCATGCATTGGTGTTATCACTGTACTCAGGAGATGTTGCTGAACACATATTATCGTGTTGTTTGGCTGTGGTATATACCAGGAGCTGTAAATTCATAGCTAATGTAGAATGTGTGTGGGGAAAAAACACACAAAAAATGTTTGATAAAGGCTGGTAGAAAAATGTGTGCATGGAAAGAGTTTAAATAACAGCATTTAAATTACCCTGAGGTAAATCAATGATCTGATGGGGTAAATTTAACTAACCAGCTTCAAATATCTCCCAAATAGGACAAGGGGACAGAAAAATGCACACTTCCGAAATGTGGCCTTTTACTTACAAGTAACCTGACAAACCCATGCATGGGTGGTATCACTGTACTGAAGGGATGTTGCATTTGAAATACCCTGAAATGTTTAGTTGTCAACCAAATATATAGTTTGATAGGGGTAAATGAAATTGGCCGGCTTCAAAGATGGCCCAAATAGGATATGGAGGCAGAATGGTCATATTTGGGGAAAAAAAAAAAGGTTTAAAATAGCAATATGCTACTTGTACTTATTGCCCTATAATGTGCAAAAAAGCACACAAAAAAAACATACAAATTTCATTGGCCAGCTTAAAACATACCCAAAATAGCACATGGCGGCTGAATGACCAAATTTTAAGATAGTGAAACGTTATTTGTACTTATTGCTCAATAACTTGAAGGAAATTTTTTTTTTTTAAAAAAAAAAAACATAAAAAATGGGTATTTCTTATCACAGGAGAAACAGTAGGATCTATTTACCTTGTGTAGAAAAAAATGCCTTGACATCGAGACATTACAGCAACACCGTTTATGTCGAAGAAAGCGATCGTAGATCGATAACATTATGCAATATGTTATGTCTATAATCATAACGATAATAAAACAGTATATGTAGTTGTCATACCTGGGAACTTCTGGGCTCCGGCTTCCCGGAGCCTTCCCTTGCGGGACACGGCCAGGACTGCACACTGACGTCAGTGGGGCCAGTGGGCGTTGACGGCAACTGGAAACACCTGCATTTAAAGGAAAATGGGCGCGGGGAGGATTCGGGTCTTGACTTGGAGAAGCAGTGCTCACCCGGCAATCTCCAGGTCAAACCCGGAGAGTTCCCAGGTATGGTAGTTGTTGATATAACTATGAGCTTTGTTAGTTTGCACAGAAGTCTTGTATTAATACCCTCCCTGGTTTGGTTCCAGGATGAATATTTGTCAGACCTTTATCAATTCATGACCAAGGAGGAGGAATATGAAAAATACTTTATCAGGGTGAGTTGAGCAACTATACACACTGAACACACATACTCGTGCACTGGCATATGTGTCAAACACAGATTAATGCTCACATAGTTCACATTGGCAACATTTGACATATTTAGAATGATAAAATAGATTGCAAAAAGCAATGTTATCAGATAACTCTAATCTGTGTTGACGATATTTGGCACAATAAGGCGTGTTGAAAATTAGGTACACAATCATAAAGATGCTTCTATGCACCTATACAGACTACAAGCTTTCAAACTGACAGTCCTGTTATAATGTATAATATTTAGGATGACTTAAAATCACATTTTTTTTTACTGACCCCACTACTTTCCATTGTCACCTGTATATCTTTCACAGCTCCTGGAACTGCAGGCTGAGTATCATAAAAAGTCCCTGCAACACCTGATAGAAGCGCTCGGAGAGCTCAGGGACACTTTGAAGCAGACAGGTTAGTATGGGAGCATGCTAGTTTCAAAAAGAATGATAGATAATAAAAAAGGGCATCTGTATGATCATTTCTATGCATTCCTAGAAATTACAGAGCCATTATTAGAAGTTGTACATTGCTGTTTCTTTGTTTTAGCGAACAAAGAACCCACACAATTATATATTTAATATATATATATATATATATTTTGAGCCCGTACATATACGGGCTTTGTCATTAAGGGGTTAAGTTCAACTGCAGTGAAATCCAGCAAAAGCTATACATCTAGATAACAGAAATATGGAAATATGGTTTTTGATGCTTTTTGGAAGAGCAGGGAGCACTGTTTTCCGGTATTGCATAGTAGTCTTTCTATATAGAAATCTTTTAAAAAACTATTTCACTTTCACAACTTAAAACTGCATTGTATGTTACTATAAATGTTCTAGCTGTGTATGGTAGTCTCTAGCACAACTGCAGCTGCAGAGAAAAGCAAGAGAGGCAGTGGTTACCGTTCTTCCTCGTGCCTTACTCACAATAGACCCTGCAGAATTCCATGGTGCTGCTTTTTGTAGGCAGTGGAAGCAATATTGCCAACAAAATCCTTGCCTGAGAGCCTGGTGACATTCTTGAGGTGTAACTGGCCACGCATAGTGGGTTGTCTGTGTAGAAAATCTGTGATAACATTGAGCTGACACTCCAGAGATGTATGTTGTTTCCCCTTTGTATAGCATGTATTAAATAAACACTGGTGTTTGTATTGAGTTAATGGCACATTTTGACACCATTTCTTTCTGTTCACTAAATGTAGTTTCAGGGGCTTGTCAGCTGGGTCAACCCACAAATGCCTGTTGTAATCAATTAGACACTGTTTGGATATTTGTGCATTTCCTCTACTAACTCTAAGGTAATGGCACTGCAGACTCATTGTGTATGGTTGACAATGTGTACACAACTTTTCAGTCTGTGTACCTTAGTGCCAATAATTTATTGCTGCCCAAAGCGATGGTACTGCTGCATATTTGCCTGGGATGTACCTGTTCCTTGCAGATTCCTAAATTTCGTACTCACACAGGTCAGGGGTTTAAAGATATGCATAAAGTGATGCTGTAATAGTAATTGTCCACACAGAGATGGTATCATTTATTGGGATAAAATAAGGTGAGGTCACACTATTTTTTCCATTTGATCCATTTGAAGCACAAAAGACCCCCAAAGGGTAAAATATCATTAAAAACAAATATGAGCTTCTCCACCAAGAACAGACAGCCACTTCATAGCCTGTCCTAAAGTGTGCCCCAGCTTGGGAGCATCTCAAGTTTTAGCTTTCTTGTGCCATTACAGAGGAAAACTCTCCATCAACATATCAGTCTAATCATGCCCCAAGGGCAGTTCTGAAGGAGAAAACTAAATGTCCTTCTCCTCAAAAATGTGTTTTTATTGTTATTTTTATTATTATTTTTATCATGGCAAACGTTTTCTATGGTTGTTGATTAAACTGTCTCAAATAGAGACAGAATGTGAAGTTATATACACAGAGTTTATTAACAGGGAGACAAAGGTTAGTTCTAAAGTACTTAATGCTCGAATTATAAGAAGATATCATTGCAGTTATAGTGTGGAATAGTATGCTTACATTTGTACATATCTCAAAGCAGAAAAAAACGGTTTTCTAGCTGGTCTGTGTAAACGATATAAAAATATTACATCAGCAGTTTAAATGCATTGGACAGCACTGTGCTATTGAAACTGTTTTTTGTATTGTTGTGCTGTAACTCTTTTGGCCACTAGGATACACTGTGCAGTAGCCTGTTACATGTATACTATGATTTAACTACAAGTGCTAAAAATGGAAACCTAAAATCATGGATTATACGACTTCCAAAATTATCTTACGACGGGTGTGGTTTCCGCCCAAATTAATCAAGTAAAGAAATACATCAGGCATCTGCCTCAGATCTGCCAGGATGAGATACCATATTTATAGAAATATATTTAAAGATAAATATCTGCAGTCTATGACGAAAATTGAAGTTTAGTTTAGCATATACAAGTTGAAAAATGGCAGATGAGGTGTTGCCAAAACCAGAAGAATTAAATATATTTTGGAGTGCTTTTCTCCTGTTGGTATCACAGCAAAAAAAATTGGGTGAATATTTAGGATGTAATACACCGAAGAGCTCTAAGCAGATTTGGGCATTCGTTTTTGCAAAAGTAGACAGAGAAGACATCTTTTCATCAAAATGGACCCCAAAAATGTGCCCATCTACTCCTAATTTGAAAGTGAAATCAGGGTTATTTCAGACCACTCTAATACAGATCCAACCAGGTTTAGAGCAACAGACTTTCCACTTTTGCACAAAAGGAATTGGAAGCTTTATGCACCTAAGTATCCATGCCAGAACTAGCAGGCATGGTTCTAAGCATCCAGACAAACATCCAATCATCTCTTCAGGAGGCTTAGCAGAGGTGAAAGTAGACCTAGGTTTACTTAGGCAGCAGAGCACTACCAAAACCTCCACTCTAATCCATACAGCAAATTTACAGCGCTTTAAGACCACAGTGATTTTTTTTTAAGACATTTCTTTGTAAAGGCTTTGCAGCCCTGGTCATGAAAGAACAATTGGCCTTTCCATGCTATTTACAACCATCGTGAAATGGTGATACTCCATCAGGGACTGATAGGAAGGTTTTTGACTACTATATAGCTTAACCTTGCACAGGGTCTCTCTTCATCCGGGGCTAAACCACTGACTAAGGCTGCTTCCTCTACAAATATATGGTAATTTTTCCAAGCCCTTGCTGCAGGAACTTGCACACTTTGTCATCTTAATAAACACAAAAAGAGCTTCACAAAATAAGATTTTTTTCCTTTTAAGCAAACACAAGCAGAACTTTTCACACAAGATTCTTCAGTTTTTTTTATGAAGTATTTACTGATTGCTTCTCGTGTCTATATTTTAATGACACTGACAAGAAACAATTGTTATAGATGGCAGAAATAAGCTGGAATTCTTAGCTGTGGATCTATGGTGAAGATGCTAAAAAAGTAAAATACTCAAGACTTTCATACACTACAAACTACAGCATTTTTCAGAGCCGTAGCATGGAAATGCACTATACCATATGACTCAAAGTTCTTTCATCATCCTCCAGATGTGTAGCAACACGCCACGTCTAGTCCATGTGCAGATGAGTCACATATCCAGCATAAGCAATGCTATCTTGCTTATTATACCAACACGGATCACAATCAAAGCTACAGAAATCAAGCAGACAATAGCTGTAAAATGGCTCAATCTAGCTTTCAAGATAAGCAATGTTATTCCTGAAGCCACCCGCCCCTGTCCTATACTTTCCCACTGTGTATAGGTGGAGTTTATTTTCAACCCAAACCCACCCTCATTGATCAATTATGACCTGCAGCATAGGTCCAACAACTTTTGTTTTTGTAATTATGGCACCTACAAAAGTTTTGTCTATCATACACTTTTTTATACCCTGCTTTTGTTCCTCTCCTCTGTCTTTATGCCTATATTTTTCCAGGTCCAGGTACCTTCCTTAATGATTGCTACAAACATCAAAAGGTCAGAATAAAAAGCATGTATGCTGTTCACCCTCAACAGATGAGATGGCCTGCCCAGTATCAAAGACTCTAGCATTTAAGATACTCACATAAGGACTAAATTCCTCTAACTAATGTCAAGTCATTGGATCATCTATTAGAGGAAAAAGGCATTCTGTTCTTTGCCAAGAAATGGATACGATGCAGTCAATGAAGCTTCTCATCATGAATTTCAACATCAAGTAGCAACTTTCCCACATCTGCTACTTAAGCGTTTTGCTCTCTACCTCACCTCACTTTACTTTTGCTTTGGAGACATTGTCAAAATATAAAGCCTAATGCATTTTGGATACATTTTTATAACTCATTGTATCAGTTAAGATCTTTACTTAGATGAATATTGTTCACAGCTGCTATGCTTAGTCCACACTATTCCCACTCCATTACACACCCATTTCCTAGTAAACATAAAGTACACAAAACACGCTAAGATGTGGTTGACTAACTCAGATGATCTCCTCCTACATGATGCATACTAGGTGAAACTAGGCAGGGTATACATATCTCAAGCCCTCTTGTCAGTTATTCTATGGATACATATCGTCCACAATCTCTAACTGTAGCTCTGCGCACTGTAGCTTACCTATGACTGTCGAAAGTCCTTACATCGCCAAACACAGCCTCACATTGAATTTGCCTTGCTTTTTACAACCCCTTATTTAAGACTAGTCCAATAGTTGGTCGTGGTTACAAGCTGAAATAACTCGGATCAGAGATTTATACCTGTGGAGTTCATTTATCAACAAATTAGAGAACTATGTAAGCTTCCACAGGCAAGCTGAATTCAACATCTTGTAACAAAGGTCTGCGGAATCGGCCGGCGCTTTATAAATAAATATAATGTAATGTAATGTAATTTTGCTATTTCCCCACTGTACACTCTACAAACATCTGTGTTCATATTCTCCCAGAAACCCAGACAACATTTCAACTCCTTTACAGTACAGTGGGAGAGAGACCTAGGATGAGTTGGCCCAATGAACAGAAATATTTGAAAATATGAAACAATGTACAACTTGCTCTCTTATACCAGAAGCATCCTACAAAGTAATAATACCCCATTCATAGAATATACCCCTCGGCATCAAATAGATCCTACAAGGTCTGTGGAACAACTGGAGATTATATCCATCTCTAGTCCACATATAAATATGAATTATGGATTGATTTGTTTAGCTTCGCCAGCAGTATTTTCCATATACAGCTCCATCCAGATCCCTGGATACCTTTACTCAACAGAAAAATCAACCTACGATTGCCAACATAAACACACATTTTTTGATGCATGTTTCTGCATAAATAATTGCAGCGGACTATTGGTAAAACATCTGTCAGCCATGGCTGGATCATGAACCTCCTTTTAAAACCGATATCTATATTACTGATATCCTCACTGACAGAGAAAAAATATTGAAGGACCATCTATCAACTACTCATCCCCTCATAAGCACCAGTGTTTGCAGAACTAAATATGCAGTTATACCTTGGATGTAGGAAACAATTATATTGTAGCAATTAACAAAACACACTGTTCATGATACATAATTTATTAACGTTATCATGTTCTATATAAAACAATAAAACTTCAAATTAAAAACGATTAACATTATACAGGCCTGCCAGTGTATTTTCTGTTTCACTTGTAAAACAAACCATTTTTTGTAAGATAGATGTTATGACTGAGTAAATTGGTGAGGCCTGACTCAGAAAAGGGCACAAGGCAAAGCCTAACCAGACCCTGTGTAAATCTCCTACCACCTTTCTTTTTCAAGCCCTAAACATCCATCATATATTGTCTTTTCCTTTCTCCGGTGTGTTTTAATGGTTTGCTTTTGTTGTATCGTATTACAACCCTCCTCTGTGTATCCTCAGTCATGCTTTCACCCATCCTCTCTGTTCACAGCCCACTCCCCAGGAGAGAAGACACCTGCTACTGTTTATGGTGTACCACTGGAGACACATCTGTCTAGGTTTGACTGCGAGATTGCTGTGCCCATATCTGCCTGTGTTAAAATGCTCCTGACGCATGGAATGCAGGAAGAGGTCCGTTCAAAAATATTTTCTTGTGCACGTGTGTGTGATTGCTGCTTAGGTGTGTAAAAAGGTGGTGGTGGTTTTATTGAATTGAGCAACCTTATTTGGGAAGGGGGTTTTCTTTCTATGTTCACTGAATCTCAGTGCGGATGCATAACAAACTGTCAACAAATCATTCAGATTTGTTATTTCTTATGG
This sequence comes from Spea bombifrons, assembly GCF_027358695.1. Lineage (NCBI taxonomy): Eukaryota > Metazoa > Chordata > Amphibia > Anura > Pelobatidae > Spea > Spea bombifrons. Next base: position 24,773,520 of record NC_071092.1, on the reverse strand, counting down.
GTCTGTAAAGAATTTGCAATATTTTTTTGTGACCTTTCCTTGAAGGCATGTGACACTAACCTGTTCTTCCACCAGGGCCTATTTCGATTAGCTGCTGGGGCCTCAGTTCTGAAGAAGCTTAAGGCCAGTCTGGGTGCAGGCACAAGTGACCTGGCTGAATTTACTTCTGAACCTCATGCTGTGGCAGGTAAACTATTGTCCACTTGACACAGAAAATCTAAAAAAAAGTGGTAGACTATCTGCTACTCTACTGTATAAAGAGAACATATTATAATTTACATTTTAGAAAATGAACACTAGTAATCCGCATTTAGTGTTTACTATTCATTGTTTTGATACTGGACTGAAACAGTCTCAATCCATTTCATTCTTCTTTCTTGAACTTTGGCAGACTGGTCGAGGGTGCCAGATATCACAAAATTGTCTTTTATGATTTTTAAAAAAAGTGATAAATTCCATGGTCAAACTAGTATAAAATGTCAGAAAAAATAAACAAAAGGATTTATTTCCTGAAAGCATACATTTGGCCAATAACACAAGCACAAGTTTATCTTTCTTAAATTAATACAATGAGTCACAAGCAAAGAAATAATACAGTAACAATTAATCTCCAATGTCTACATACCACAGGTCTACTCCAAATCATGATTGCACAGTGTTTTCCAGACAGCATATTTTCACTGTTGAGCAAAAAGTTCACACCTAAACATCAAAATAACACCCACAAGCTATATATTACCCACAGCAACCATGAATCTCCCAAAAAATTATTGTTTTCTTAATATGTACCAATTAACATGTATCAGGCATATTTGAGGATGAGTTCTGCATGCTGAGCTACCTGGAAGAAAGAAAGATACAAAATATGTAGATACCTGGGAAACCCGGAGACTCTGGGAGAATCCCCAGTTCTCTGGGTTGACACACAAATCCAGTAGGTGGTGGGGGTTGGGGTCCTGACACATCCCACTCCCCTGCCCATTTCTCCCTTAAATTGGGGTGTTTCACGTGACATCAGCAGGCACTCCTGGTATGAATATGTATCTCTCATGTCTCCTGGGCATATTTATATATATATAGCAGATATTTTTTTCCATTAAAAAAGGCTAATGTTAGCCTCCCTCCCAGGACCCTTACACACTGCCTTTACACACACCTGCCCATAAACACACATATACATATACACTGGGAAGAATCTTTGAAAAGCAAAAACAGTGGTCTGGCTATTTCTTGACTAACTTACCGTAGTATCCTTGGGGGTATCCCATCTGGCCCTGGAGCTTTGTCTACTTTAAGTTTACTTAAATGTTTAAAAACTTTATCTGGAGTCAGCCATTCACTTTATCTGGAGTCAGCCACAAATGATTTAAGGTTTCTGTAGTGCTGAATTGCTAATCAGAAGGTAGTGGCTCTTCTTTGTTACATACAGATGAAAAAAGGCGTTTAGTATTGCTGCCTTTTCCTACAATAGCACCAAACTTTAAGGGTGTGGCCAATACAGTGCGAGAGGAGAAAATTACAGCTAAACGCGAGCACTGCAAAAGTGTTAAAACAGCCTTGGTCACAAAAGGTTCAAAAAATAATAAAACAGCCTGGTGTTACATTTTGGTGATGTGTTATGTTTTGTTTTGGGTTTATTTGACTTTTAAAGAATGCATATAAAAGTCCTCACATTGTTCATTGAAGTTTCTAGCAGTAGTAGAATTATCCCTGTTTTGGTCATGGGAAATATCTCAATAGAGTAATTTATATTTCATGTTATGTCCTAATTAGCTGCTTCTCTACTATCATTTAGACCTTAATTTGCATAGAGGTATAAAGAACCATATGAACTGTATTATTCACTCATTCTAGGTGCACTGAAGTCATACCTGCGAGAGCTCCCTGAACCTCTAATGACCTCTGAACTCTTTGATGAGTGGATGAAGGCTGCTTGGTAGTAGAGATAAACTGTTATTTGAGTTGAGAGACTAACCAGAAATATTTCTAGAATCCTTAACTTGTTTTTTGCTTTGTTTTCTTTAGCACCAAAGAGCCTGAGAAACGCACAGAATGCTACAGAGAGGTCTGTAAGAAGCTACCACCTGGAAATTTTAACAATCTCCGGTATGCACAGGAATACAATAGCTTTATAAAAACTAGCAAATTGCTTACAGTATGGTTATACACATATTTTCTGTGGTATTATACAGTGTGTCACTAGCATATGTGCAATCATTAAATGCTATTGCCATTTATCTTTCTCTCCTATTCCTCTTTCACTTTCTTCTGTCCTTCCGTTTCTTTCTTCTTCTCTTACTATTTCTCATTTCTCTGCCTTCTCCAAGTCTGTCGTTCTGTAATGACCCACAGGGGCTTCTGGTGTTGTGAGAGGGAGGCCAATATGCAGAGGCATTTAGCCATACCAGGCCTGGTCTGATTGTACAGGTGCCCAGGCAGATCCAGGTGGCACACAAAAAACAAAGAAGGGAAACATACAGACTAGCTCTAGGACCTAAAACTAATGCAGGTACAAAACAGAGGGACAGAGTGGGGCAGGTTAAATACAAAGAACAGAGAAATATAGTGTAAGGCACTTACAGACATACAGGGAACTGGATTCTTACTGCTTACTACTGCGACAGCATGCACACACAATTTCCAGCAGCCCCTCTTATCCTTATACATCAGAGCTTTGTTAGTGTGAATTATCAGTCACACTGGACTCTACCCATCATGACTGACAATTCCCATGATGTCAAGACTATTTTATGTATAAAGATACATATCTGAGCCATCACAATACTGGAACTAGCTATATATATGTTGCATATGATTAGGCCAGTACAGTGACATCCAAAACTAATTCGATATATACGTAAACTAGAACAAGCTTTATTCATACAGTGTGTTTCTTCAAAATAACTAAATGTAGTATTGTATATTAGAGCTGGAATGATTGTATAGTTTAAATCTTTCTCAAGATACCTCATAGCCTGTTTGGAATTCAGGTAATGCCGTCCTGTTATTTTCTAGGTATCTAATAAAATTTTTGGCAAAATTGGCAGAGCACCAAGATACAAACAAGATGACGCCCAGCAACATTGCAATTGTACTTGGTCCCAACCTATTGTGGGCCAAAAGTGATGGGTAAGATCTCATACAAAAGCATTCAGTTGATTTATGGAGTGAAGCTTTAATGTCAGGTGATACTTGGGTCACTGTAATTAGTTTTATATTATACATGTCTTAATATCAATAAGGCTACTCTGTTAGTAGCCCATGGCTTATCCTGCATTACCACTCAAGTTACTGGCTACTTCTTAAAGGTCGGGGTTTACTGTATTACTTTTCATGTTATCTAAGGTCTAAGCATTTTACCTTTTATACTAATATTTGTATTTCCTTCAGAGAACCCTCATTGATGAATATGGCATCAGCTAGCCCAATCCTGGTAGTGAATGTCGTTGAAGGGCTGATTAACTGTGCTGCAGATGTGTTTCCAGAAGGTGAGATCATTTAGAAAATAAACTAACCAGTCCATATGTAAAGGTAGTGAATTTACAAAAAAATGAAAAACTCTACCAGCAGTCTACCAGCAGTAATGAGAGGGAGTTGTGAGTTTGCAGCAGGAAGATAGAGTACAGATCAAATAATGTACAAAAGCTTTTAAGCTTAATGTTCAAACGCTTCTTGACTCGTCATTATAGCAACTCTTTGCAATGATTTGTTTATTACAGATGCAGATTTTGGAATTCCAGAGGCATCTGCCACAGTATCAACAGCAATGTCCTTACACATTCTAGAAAAGCCAACACAAGACCAAAATGACCAACAACCTCAAGAAGAACCTCTTCCTTCATCCCCTCCACCTACAAGCACAGTAATGTAAGCAATGCAGTAGTGCTTGGGTGCTTAGACACTAGATGTGGAATAGCATAGTAACAGTGTCAAGAAAAAGCATGTGAACCCCTAGACTAATGACTTCAACAAAAGCTAATTGGAGTCAGAAGTTAGCAAACATGGAGTCTAATTAATGAGAAGGGGTTTTTAGAGCTACTTTAAAAAAATAAAACAGTTTAAAAAATTGTTGATTTGCATAAAGCTGGGAAGGGTTACAAAGTAATTCTGAAGAGTTTACATATTCATCAGTCCACAGTTAGACAAATTGTTTATATATGGAAACAATTTTGTGCTGTGGCTTCTCTTCCTAGAAGTGGGCGCCCAGCCAAGATAACTACAAGGGCAAAACATAGAATGCACAAAGGAGGTTAAAAAAGAACCCTAGAGCTAAAGGCTTGCAGGAATCATTGGAACTGGTTAACATCTTGGTTCATTAGTCTACTATACGCAAAACATTGAACAGACATGGAGTCCCTGGCAGGCCACCACACAGGAAGCTGCTACTCTCCAAAAAAATAATTAAAAAGTTGCTGCGCACCTGAAGTTTGCTAAAGAGCACCTTGGCACTCCACAACGCTACTGAGAAAATGTTTTGTGGACTGATGAAACTAAGGTTAAAATGTTTAGGAATTTAAAATGGGTACCACCTACCAACATCCTGGACAGCATCCCATTATCATGGGGACAATGAATTCACAAGTTTATCAAGGTATCATACAAGATAATGTAAGGGTGGCTGTCCACCAGCTGAAGTTCAGTAGAAGTTGGGTGATGCATCGGTAGAATGGCCTTTTTCTTGCCACTATATAATGGTTTTGTCTGTTTAAATCATTTAAAAACCAATATATGAGGTAGCATTCAAATCATAGACATCATATTTAGATAAAAATATATATTTTACTAGATACTAGCACAAAAACAGAAAAGATCATTTGTCATCTGTGAATAGTTTAATTTACAATGCACATGTAGTCAGCATTCTTAAGAGTTGTATTGCTGTTCAGCTATTCAAATATATATGTCTGCTGACAGCAGGAAAATCTAAGACATCATGCGATAATACGTTTTAGAAATAACAGTAATATGTTCTATAGGAAATGTCAGGAGCTGGCAATTGACTGAATGTATAACTTATGACATCATGTGTATATAACATTTTTTATTTCTTATACTATCTACTTCAGAGAGGCTGATTGTGTAATTGGGCCTGCAGTGTTAGCTCCAGAAAAATCAGCACCACTAAAGCCTCTCGCATCAATTGAAGAGATCAGTCCCATTGGTAGCCCTGCAGAAGCCAGCCCCAACACTTCACGCAAAGGTGAGAACACTATATTAGCATCCACAAAATAATAAATGAGAATTGTAAATTTTCTAGAGCTTTTTCTACCGATTAAATAAGGGTAAACCAGGGGTGGCTCTATCTTTATACAGACCCTAAGTAAAAAGATGTATCATGACCCAATCGTAATATAATTGACTATAGTCAATTAATAAAAATAATCATTAAGTAGAGTATAATATTTCGGGTTTAAAGATCTCTGTGTCCTCTTTGTCCCCCAGAGGGACCCTTAGGCAACCAAGGAACTTAATCAACTGCTTAATCTGTTTAATACGGTATCTCCAAATCTGGAATGAACACACTGTAAGTGGATAGTAATGTTGCATCACACCTTTGCATTCCAGGAAGGGCACCACTCTTTTTGAAACTAACAAATTAATTGAACATGTTAAGCAACATGTATGTATTTAAGAGCACCAACAATACATTTACATTGCACATTATGTGCATCACACTTAAACATTTGAGGTCACCTAATTGTTAATTACTCTGAAAGATGGTATCCCTAAAACAAATCTTGAATATTAAAAAGAGTAATGAGGAACATTAAAAGGTTGCAATGAATCTTTATTTCTTTTTTTAATGGAAAGTATCTGAATACATCACATAATACTGTAAGCTTCCCCACACCAGTTCAATCAGTGAATTGGCTTTCAACATTAAAACAGCCAGTAACAATATTCATTTTCCAGCAGTATTATTTTGGCAGGCAGCAGATCAAACATTGCATGCACAAACCTAAGGAACTATAATTTGGGTCACTTATTTCTAATAAAAATTAGCTGCCCCTTAACCACAAGAATAAGTACATTAGTCAAAAACTGTATGAATAGGGAACAGAGATGGGAGATAGCATCAATAAGTGGCTTTGTCACTTGTTTCCTCAGTAACTCTGTGAAATCAATAACAAATACAAAAAGTAAAATGTCATGTGATGTATAAGGGTGTTTATGAATTATACACAAGCAGAAACAGGCACATTCTGAGTTAACCTTGGACACCACTGAAACTTGGTATCCATTCAGGACAAAGAGATCAGATGAATACTAGGAAGCCCAAACTAGAGTTTAAGTGACATTTTAAGAAATATTTTGAATCATTCTCTATTTCTTCTCATGTAGTCAAGAGACCAGCTCCTCAGAGACCGAGTGGCCCACCCCCTATACAGCCTCGAGCTCCCTCTACCACTGATAATATAGAAGACTATCAAAGCCCCAAACCTACTCCACGAAGAAATATAGGGGGTAGTGTCAGAGTACCAAATGTTGCTCCACCGCAACCACCACTGCCAGACAAGGCTGCCAGTGCAACTGCAGTTGACAACGATTTATCTTTGAAGATGCCACCACCAAGACCACTGCCAAGAAACAGAATTCAGTCCTCAGAAAACTGAATTGGGAATTACTTCCCACCTTGCCCTTTCCATGACTGTAAAAGAATGCATAGATAAAACATCCATGTTTTTCCTGTATGTTATAATGAAGTTATGATCAACTAGGTATGCAGTAGTCAGAAGTCACAATGTGTCTGGCTTTGTTGCAAACAGAGAACACAAAGTTAAATCCAATAAGGGAAAAAATGAAAATAATCCAAGCACAAACATGATAATGTACAATGGTGTTAAGGGTTAAGGATCCTTCCCCCTTAACTTTTGTGTTGTTTGCAGCTCTTGCTCACTTTACAATAAATAGGTGAGTGTCTCACCATTGCACATTATCGAGCTTGGATTCTTTGTGTTTCCCTCAATGGATTATTGGAGCTGCAGAGAGGGAGCCATAGCAGTGTTTATCCTATAGCTGCACAGGACATTACATCTCTGTTAATTTATTTAGTATGGTATGTATTCCCATTTTATAATTTTGGACTAGATACAATTAAGTAAGGCAGGGAAAACTATGTATAGATTGTAAATGAAACTTTGCAAGAAATGGATATATAACTGATATATATAGCAATACTACAATTAATCTTTTAATATAACCAAGGATGCAGCCAATCTCATGTGCAAAAGCCCATTGCATCTGGTCATGATCATTTTGTTGCAGACTAGCTAAAATCTTGAATTTAAAAGGATAATCTTGTGTATTAAAACCTATTGTTTCCTCTTCAATTATACTTCTAGCTTCTAGTGTAAAATTTGTTTTAAAACACTGTTTACATTATATTTTGAACTCTTTTGTTGTCTGAGGAAGATATGTAATAGTGAGGTTACATGGCAAAGCCACACCTTGACTTAGATGAGACAAATTTAATGGATACATGAAGTAACTGGCACAAAAGTCAATGATTTCTTCTGTCTTTTTTTCTACTTATGTATTTTTAAAACTTTTATGTTAAACACAGGACTGGAGCCTATGTTAACATCTTGTTTTAATGGTAAAGTGGTTAAATCTGCCTGTCTACCAATGTATTAAAAGTGTTTAGGCTATTAATACACTTCATATGATCAAGTATCTGACTTGTGGTTTAAGTTTTCATGAAGTTTCCATACCTCCCAACATTTCAAAATGTGAAAGAGGAACACTTTTTTTAAAATCTCGCGGAACTCACCGATACAAGCAATTGCACTTTACAATGTCGCGCTCGCATCGCCACTTAAAACACTTCGTTTTTGTCAGCACAGTCATGCATATTAAAAATAATCAACACATTGAATTGAATTCCCATGAGGCTCAGCCAGACACACTACTTCCATGATGCTGGCTGAGCATCACGGGAAGAGTAGTCCACAGCAGCAGATTTTTTTTAATTAAAAAAGGCTAATGTTAGCCTCCCTCCCAGGACCCTTACACACTGCCTTTACACACACCTGCCCATACACACACACATATACACATACACTGCCTTTACACACACACATATACATGTACACTGCCCTTACACACACACATACACGTACACTGCCCTTACACACACACATACACGTACACTGCCCTTACACACGCACACACATACACGTACAGTGCCCTCACACACACATATACACATACACTGCCCTTACACACCAGCTAATAAATACCTACACTGCTTTTACACCAGGGCTTGACAACTTTGTTGTGAATCTAGGCGCCAGCTAAAAAAGTTAGGAGCCAGGATTTTTTTTTAACTAACAGTTGGTCAGGAGTGATCTGATCATCATCTGCCCACTTACTTAACTCACAGCATTTCACCTGGAAGCACCCTGGACTTTCAGGTCAGTGCTGGTTTTTGTTGTTTTTTTTTATATATATATATATATATATTTTTTTTTAACGCTTTCAATGCTGATGTTCCATTGGAGCACAGCATTGACTGATATTTAGCCCCCACAAGCTTGTGGGGACAAATGTTAACCCCATACACAATTGTGGAATTAAAGGGGTTAACGCTGACCAAAGAACCCTCTCCCCCTGTCCCTGAAGCTGCCTCTGGCAGCTGGGACGCAATTGCTGGTCTATAGACCAGCCATTGCAGGGGGGAGTCTCTGATGACTGCTGTAGCCTTCCATGCCTACAGGAATCATCAAAGGGGTTGTGAGGGCTCGTTTTTGCTGTCGCTGGTCTGCCTGGGCTTCCAGGCAGACCACCAGCAGCAGAGCCCCTTACAAAATGGGAATTAACCCCTAAAATGCCGCAATTGCGGCATTGAAGGGGTTAACGCTGCACTGTCGCTCTCAGGGAGCGATCAGGCAGCAGGGGAGGGTTGGGGCTGGTCTCCACACTCATGTGGAGACCGAAGAACCCTCTCCCCCTGTCCCTGAAGCTGCCTCTGGCAGCTGGGACGCAATTGCTGGTCTATAGACCAGCCGTTGCAGGGGGGAGTCTCTGATGACTGCTGTAGGCTTCCACAGCAAAACGGGAATTAACCCCTAAAATTCCGCCATTGAAGGGGTTTACGCTGCACTTTCGCTCTCATGGAGCGATCAGGCAGAAGGGGCACAACTGTGTCATGTCCCCACACTTGTGTGGGGACCCAATTAACACTCAACCCCCTTTCCTGAAGCTGCCTGTGGCTCTGGGGCGGGCTCTGCAGCAGCGCCCCCACGATCACAGGCTGACAAACACCTAGGCGCCTGGGATTTGTCGAGCCCTGTTTTACACACCGGCCCATATACACACACACACACAAGCTTACAAACACATACATACACATACACTACCGTTACATCCCTTTCTCCCCATCTCTTACCTCTTCTTCTATCCTTCTGCCTCCATCCTGTATCCTGCATCCTGTGGTGGGAGCACGAGGTCGTTCACTTCAGACTCATAAGGTGATGTGACAGACCTCGCGTTCCCTAATGTTGAGCCGTCTATAGTGAGATTGTGATCTCCCAGCTAGTCTGCAGGCTGC